>NW_027108914.1:4081687-4131401 GCF_000696795.3 Halyomorpha halys
AAGATGGCCTCGAGATCTTCTCCTCTAGAAATGTTTTTGGAGTTCTATCAATGGGTAGATTCTCCACATGTTTTTATCATGTCACTATGTCACCTACAGCAAATTTACATGCTGTATATATGTGTATACAGTTGTAAATATCAATAAATAAATTATTAAAAAAAAAAAAAGTTTTAAAAAATCGAATAAAATATATACTTCTATTTTAGAAAAGTGTTAATAATATGTGAGGTGTAGATAGTTGACCATAGATTAATGATTCGGGGGGGGGGGGTGCGGTTTATGTTGTTCTTTGCTGACTGCACCCCCCGACAAACTTCTCCAATCTCTAATAATATGTCTTTGATTTTTAATTTTTTCTTGTCACCTTAATAATCGAACTGTCATTATTGTCATAAAAAAAAAAAAAAAATCTTAAATACTAAGAGACTAAATTTCACACTTAAATATTAACACAACTTTACCCAAGCCATTTACATGTTTATGAAAACTAAATTCTGTCAATAATCAAAAAAGCTGACACAATACACTTTTTATAATCCATTACTTTTATTATAATCATTTTTACCTTACAAGAATTATTTTATTCTACTCTCTACATCAACGTAAACATAAATAACTGACAAGATTTTGATATTATCTCATACCCTAAAGAGAATTCAGTTTCTTTGTTATACTGCTCTTCACGTAAAGTAACTCTATTGTTGATTCTAACCAAGTTTATAAAAAACTGCAAGATTTTCTTCTTATCAGCAAATGACGGTCTGTCAGAATGCAAGTTTTGTAACTGTGGAGGTCTGTTGAGGTACTGAAAATTAGTTTTAGGAATTTTAATATCCCTCATAAGCCTTTAAAAAATAAGGATTATTGGTTATATATATTTTTTCTAAAATTAGGCAACTTTATGTAAGGAGCTTTTGCAGTCTTTACCCGCTCTACTACCTTAATTTAAAACCTCTCTTACCAGAATAAACATTATTTGTATCTTATTATTATTATTATTATGATTTTCATCACTACTAGTGTGGGCTTTTTAAAAAGTATTTTTCATTTTCATTCTGATTATTACACATTAAAGATTGAAAAACAAAAGGGAGATCTAAGTGGAGGAGATTGGTGTGGAGAGTGTTGGCCTAGTATATGTAGGTCATCATAATTATTATTGTTTGACCATTTGATGTTTCCAAGATCATCAGAATTCAAAATAATTAATGTTGAATCTTGATCCTGAAAGTTCTCATTCACCACCATTTGATCTTTTTAGAAAACATTCCGAAAGCTCAACCAACTATCAGTTCTCAGGCTGTTTGTATTTGTTTCAAAATTTTGAAAATAGCTCAACAACACCAAGATGTCAGGAGTGTTACCATCAAAATGAAATTAAATACAGGGTGAATTTGATTATAATCGTGAAGAAAACTATGCCTATCAATGAAGGTATAACTTGCAAAATAGTTTATTAAGTCACTTCATATTTTTAAATTGAAGAAGAAAATGGACAGCATATATTGCTGGTCAGGAAGAATAAAGATGCAACTTTTAACTAGGTGAAATTTACTTTATTCTTTGGGCAGGCTCTAAAATGCATTTACTATATGTTTGTAAGTCAACATAATTGTACTTGAAAATTTATCATGGGAGGAATTTTATAAGGAAAATTATGTCAATTTATAAACATCTAACGAATTCATTTTGGAGTCCTCCAACACAATAAAGTCATTTTCACAAAATTTTACAGTTGTGTCACTATTCTTCTGGAGTAACGATGTACTGCTAAATGCGAAGATGAATAACACAAAAGATATGTTAGTCAGTCCTCTCTTATATCAGTATCAGGCAATAGATAATGACTTTAATATCATTTTTTTATGTTCAAAAACAATTCTGAAAGTAATATATATATTTTTTTTTCTTGAGTCTGGCACCTGGAACTGCTTTACAAACTCCATAAATTCCTACCTCCTACATACTTTCTCATTATTCGTTCCTTTCTCACTGACAGATTTTTTAAAGTAAACCACAATGGCTCCTATTCATCCCACTTCTTTCCATCAGCTGGTGTTCCTCAGGGTAGCATCCTCGGTCCCATCCTCTACACAATCTATACAGCAAACATTCCAACCAATCCTAACACTATCTTCATCACTTATACTGATGACACATGTGTGCTCGCTGTTAATAATAACCCTTTAATTGCATCCCAAACTCTTCAATCCAATATCACAGCCCTTGAGGAATGATGGTGTAATTGGAGGATTAAAATAAATCCCAAAAAATCCCATCAATTTACCTTTACCCTATGTCGTAAACCTACTGACTGCCCTACAGTATATTTCAATAATGTTGCCCTTACCTCTGTATAATTTCAATCCTTCCATTATAAACATCCTAACCACTCAAACCCATTAGTTTCTAATCTTGCTTCATCTTTTATTCCGAGGCGTCTGAAAAGAAGATGGTCTCGGAACCTTATATTGTAAAAATGTTTTTAGAGTGCTACCAATGGGTAGTTTCTCTACATGCTTATACCATACCATTATGATTTCCTCAAATTTACTTGATGTATTTTATGTACAGTTGTAAATATCAATAAATAAATTTTAAAAAATAAAAAATATTTTTCTATTTTAAATTTTTATCAATTTGTTTTCTGCTAGATTTGAAGAGTAATTAATTGAAAAAAAAATGGTGTAGTGCGGGCATCACACAACTTTCATTTACCCCCTCTTTTGGTTGAAATTATTTAAGAAATTTGCAAGAGTGCCTTTATGTTTTTTGTGACAAGCCTTCTCCCTCTTCTTATGTTACTTGAAGACTCAGGAGGAACAGGTATCAAAGGTATGTCAAAATCAGTCGGTGATGGAATCAGAAGGTTGATGATGGTTGCCTTGCACAATTCCCAAGCATCTTTTCCCATCTTCACTGGCACCAGCCCATTTCCTCCAATCTCTTTTTTTTTTTCCTTGCTTTTTATGGTCCAACTTCCAAAATTTTCTTTCTTTTCGCATATCTAACTTTATGCTTCTCCTAATAAACGGAGTCACAATAGTGTTTCAGCTTCCTTTTCTTTCTGTACCGGCTGTGCTTTTCTGTTGCTGAAAGGGCCTGCATGAGCTATCTATAGTAAAAAATCTATATATTTACTGATACATAATACCTAATAGGTTGATTTTATATCACTATCAATATCTAGTAAAATTATCTGTCCTCTATGTATCAGTGTATTATCATTTTTCACTCAGTAGTAAAAGGAGGTAGTATAATTAAGCAAAATACGTGCAATGATCCAGAAGTGTGACTTTTTATTCATGACTCTCCACTGGTAACACTCCAGATGTTTTTGTATAGACAACATGCTACAGTTTAGAGTGAGATATAGGTTAGAGAATGATGGCTTGTTAAAAATGGGTTATCAGAATGCTAATTTTGGGTCATAAGATTTGAAATTTCAGCTGTGATAATTGGGAACAAAACATTGGTAACACTCCTAATGAGAATTTAAAGGGACATACCATTCTTTTCTGGGGAAAATCCTCCTCTTCCAAAACCTACTCCTTATGGACTATGTGGTAGACTCGGACAATCAGAAGAACAGTTTTTCAGTGAAGTTTCCTGTAAAATTTGGAGACAGCTCTGTTTTTTCCCTGTGGGTTTACTAGTACCTGTTTAAATAAATTAGAGTGTACTAGAACACAGTGACAAAAAATAAAGAATGAATACTTGTTTATTTTTTTTCTCTTCCACGTTGTAGATTCGTTCAACGCAGGTAAACTTGGAAAACCTCCTACTGGGGACAGTAACACTCCAGAACGTTTTGATTTTCTTTAATATATATTTTTTTATGTAAGAAAATTATAAAATTTTGAACCACACCATTGAATTCATTATCAAAATACCTATAGAATTCATGTCATTTCACATTTGTCAAAAAAACAATAGAATGACACACATCTTTCTCCAATCTCCCTCACCATGAAACTCAACTTAGACAGACTTTATTCCAACTAAAGCAAAAAAGAAAGGGCAAGTTTTCAAACAGATTATCAACTTGTTCTAACCAGTGTGAATATGAGAATTGTATAATAGCATAATGATCTAATACTCCAACATTTTACAATTGTAAAAATTGTACAATTGTATTTTATTGGTATAATGAGTGATAGTGAACAATAATTGACTAAAATAAGTTAAATTACACAACTTTTTAATACAATTCTTCTTTTACCCAATTATTGTTTTTTATCCATTTTAAAATAAAAATTTTGATGAGAACTACACAGTAACTCTTCTGCCAACTAATTCTAGTAGTTAAGCGCCTATTTTCATACATACCCTAGGATTTGGTAGCTTATAGAATCCATTAATGGTGCAGATATTTTTTTGAAGAGTAAAACAAACATCAACAGTGTATTCCCGATCAATCATTAAGTCCATAAAATCTACAATTAAGCAGCCAAAATATTTATTTAAGTCAAGCTCTTTTAATTTGTGATCAAAGAATGCTTTTGTATATTTTAACATCCTGCTCTCTATTTCATTTTCCTCACGCCAAGCAGGTAGATTTCTTTGTTTACACTGAAAGATTTAATATTTTGTTAAGAATAAATGAAAATTAAAGAAAAAAGAAAAGAAATGGCAGAATATATGATGAGATGAGGCCCATGAGAAGAATGGACTTTAGGTAAGTGATCTAAAAAGGCCCAGAGAAAATTTAGGTTCAGGAAACCTTAAAAAAATCAATATTAGTTCTCAAAAACTGCTGTATTATGGATATTTTTAATTTTTATTCATTTTACATTTTCCCTGTAAGCTTTTTATTACACCTTTTATGATCTTAACAAACCTGTCTATCTCCGGTCATTGTTTTTCAGTTTACTGTATTAAGATGGTTAATTCAGCCTATTCAGATTGTGTTAGGTTTTCCAAGAGGTTTCATTATAACTACTATGGTATACATTGGAGAGTTGAAAAATTCTCCTAGATGGCTTCTGGCTATTTACCATGTCCTTTTTATATTTATATTTATATTATGGAGAACTAATTAGTAAGTTTTCTTAATGGAATATTCACGATAAAGACGACTATTAGTGATATTACATGAGTTAAGAAGTAAAAAATTATCTGGCAGATTTGTATAAATCAGTGAAATTGTACCAAATACAAACTACAAGATTAGTAGTGTTAGTTTGTACTTTGTTATGGAACATGGACAGATGCGGACCAGAAGGGCTGCAGCTGGATAAGATGCAACCCCATCGGTAAGGGGCTCAACCAAGCGCTGGGGTGCACCACTGTTTAACTGAAACTTTATAAACATATAAAAGAAATAGTACAATAAGAGAAAAGAAGTAAATTATTAAAGTTGATTATTGGCAGCAGTAGCACAACCACACTAGTTTCCAAGAAGTGGCAACGTTAAACTTTTTACTCATCTGTATTTGTAGAAGTTCTTTGATTCATCTTCATTTATTAATAAATTAATTTGCAATGTTTCTTTTTCCAAACTTTTTATTTCAAATTTCCAGCCCTTGCTGGGCTTTGGCCTCCAATATTATCCTTGGCCACTCATTTCTGCCAGCAGCAGGTTTTCCCCATCTCCCTACCCTACCTTAATTTATTTTCAACTTTCCTTCAATGGTATCATTTTCTGAGGTGTGTTCGTACAATTCTTTTAACACTGTTTCTTCCAAATGTTGAGCAACTTCTGATTCCTTTAACTTCTCAAGATTAAGAGGAGTACTTTTTTGAACTTTACTATATCAATGCTCAGTGCTCTGGATTGTTTATGCCAGCCATAACATAGTTTTTTGTTTCTCCAATATGCTTAATGATAACGATCTAAACCATCTAACCCTGAGACCATCTTCTTCTTTTCTTTTAATGATTTTTTGACTTTATACACTGGGATCCATAGACATAAATTTCCTTTTGTACCTCTGCATTATGAAATTCTAAATACTCCTTATTAGGTGAAAAAAAAATTCCAAACGACCAATGAGTGATTTTTTTTATATCCTTTAATTTATTTATTTAAAAATAAGTAAAATTATTAAGAATTAAATTGTTTAATTAAGTAAGCATAAAAACTTTATTTTATAAAAACTAAACACAACTAGGTATTAAAAAGCAACCACAGATGAAAATGAGAGGAATAATACTGTGTGGTCTTTGGACACTGCAAGTTCTCCCATGCATTTCTAATATGAGGTCTACATCCCCCGTCATATACTAGCTGTAATGTAATTTGAACGGTGATCCACAGCCTCGACTGCCCAGAGCATACCAAAAATTTCATAAGGTACAAACAATAAGACAAATTCTTAAAGGTAACAAAAAAGTTTCTTAATCCCAAAAACATCCACACTTAACATCCTATTACAGAGTTTAATGTGTAACATGATACTAGTGACACATAAAAGTAAAGGCTATACATAATAAAATAAAATATTGTTTTAAAATAGCCAATAGCAAAAATATCTTCTAATCTGCAGGAAGGCTCTTAAAATAAAAGCAGCATCTAAATTTTAAAAGCCACAAAATAAAATTAAGGTTTTAAGATACAACCAATCGACATTCATATTAATAAAATATACAATTTGATTTTAAAAAGTTCGTAAAACAATTATTATCATAGACAGATTTTTAAAATAAATTACCATTCTAAATGTTAAGTAAAGCTCATCAAGTAGAACTCCAAGTGAATATGTATTTCCTTCTCTATTGTAAAGAATATTTTTCCACACAACTTTAACAAGGTCAAGCTCACATAAAAGCATTTCAAGAAGATAATATGACCTCAGTATCATCAATCTGCTATGCAAACCTAAAGCAGTACGAGGAAGTAATTTAAGCTCTCCTTTTAATCTCCCAAGTTCTTCACTTGTAAGCTTACATAAGTCAAAGAAACAATTTCTGATCACTTTGTTTGCAATAGAAAGCCATGTTAAATCAACGGTACATACGTCTGCAACGTCTTTAAAAGAAAGGCATTTGAATATGTTCTCTTTGATATGATAAGGAAGTTTATCAAAATCAAATTCATCTTGCATAATAAGAAGATAGATTGATTAGATCTAAAGAATAGCAGCTCTCCTTTGAACCAGTCAAACAGAAGTCTTCTTGAAAATTGACTATGCACTATTTAATTTAGACAGTTCCAGAACATCACAATTATGTTATTGTACTTTGGATGAAATTTATATAAACATTAACTATTAATAAAAGTTAAATAAATAACCTAATAACAATTTTTTATTTATCTACTACTGATAAGTATACTAATATAAGTTACCATGGCAACAAACTACTACATAAAATAAATCTTTAGTAAAAGTATCTATTGTAATGAATTTTTATTATTGTGTTACTATGGATATTTATGTGAACATTATTAAATAGGTTATTATTGAAATATAGCATAATAAACGTATCTGACTTTAATGTCTAAATATTCATAATATTAAAATTTATAAATCAAAAACTAAAAACATTTATTTATCTTATAAATGGTTAGAAAACGTTATTCATCAGCATAATGCATTACTGTGCTATTTAATATGTATGTCTATTAGTCCTATATTTAAAAAGAATTATTAATAAATCGTAAATAATTCTTAATTTAAGCTTTTTACATATTAAACATAAATTTTCTTTTATCATTAAAATAACAATGTTTCTGTTAACTATTTAAATTAATCAAATTTTTCTTATATTATTAATAATATTCACTTTAATTGTTCAATTCCTAAAGTCTAAGTTCTGCTCATAGTAACAAATAATCTTTTTTGTTCTTATTTAAAAAGATACTTAAAATATCACTGTAATATGAACTATCATCACCGTTTTAAATTTTACCTATTATTTTAATAACATCTATGAAAAATATGAAATTTCAATGAAGTTTCAAATAAAAATTTTAAAAAAAAGAAGTTAAAATCCTAATGCATTTTTTTTAATTTTCTGATTATCTGCCTTCAGAAGTATTACAAACCTTTTATAAATTTTCCAAAGCTCAACATGATTTTAGAAGATTCAATACCTTATGGTTAAATTAAAACTTATACTGTAGTTTGTTCAAAAATATATACAAATTTCAACAATATTGAATTTTTATAAACAGAATTTCACTAATACGGATATGAATAAAGGTAATGGTAACAGAATCGAATAGATATGTTGGTTCCTCCAGATCTAGGCTTGAATAAATCAAATACCCAAATAAAGAAAATGCATGAATTTTAGAAGTCATTTAAGAAATATTAACTTCAGTTTTGAACTAAGGAGTGAGGCAAGTACCTCTTATCAACCTCATATAGACAAGTAAAAATTATTTTTAATTTTAAGTTCTTCAGTATTCCACACTTGGCATAGAAGAATTTATTAGAAGCTATTTTGTACTGTAGTTTAATTCATTCAAAGCATAAATTCCCTGGAAAGTAAGGCATAGTTTGAAAAATTCGGTGCACTGAAATCAATTCAATGTGAAAATGAAGTCAATGAAAGAAAATAAGAGTCAACAAAAAATAACCACAATATCTCACATACTTAGTGGTGGCTCATATACAGTTCTATAATCATAAAAAATGGAATACATTTATTGGTAAAGTAAACATGCATTCTGTATCGGATACCAAACATTTACTTTTAAAATACCATTAATTCCAGAAAATAAAAATCCAAGGTAAGGAGTCCAAGCAGAATAAAATCCGATAGATTAAGCAATTCAAGTGGAAAGAAATAATTAGCAATGTATATCAACTAATCTTAAAAATAAGTCATAAAACAGTTGGTTTTATTAAAAATATCCCAAAAGATCTAACATAAGAACTATAGAAAAAAAGTTATTGATGATTCAATCATTGCAGGACAGACTCATCTCAGAAGAGTCTATCTTGAGCTTAGGACTGGGTGTGGAAAATTAGAAATTGTGATTGGTTGAAAATCATTCAATGAAGTAAAAAAAAATTTTTTAATCAGTTCATAAGCATATCCCTATCTTTACTTAGTTTATAGTGAACTTGATACAATAGAATAATTTTTGTCAGCTAAATTTTGAAAATTCCAGGGTAAATTAACATCTTTTAAAGAAATATTTACCAACAATATTAGAAGAAAATGTAACCTAACAGTGTTGGTGTTAAGCACTCCAAAAAGTTCCTTCCCAACACTCAGCATCTATTTAATGACCTAAAATGATCAGCAACATATTTTTTGAATCTTAATTTGTTAAATTAATCTTAATGATGATTTATTTGCTTCCATCATTTAAGTGATATACCATACTTAAAAATTACTTTAAATATTTTTTATTTGATTAAAATTTCTTTTAATTCTAAAATAATGAGATAATGTCTATGCAGACAAAATAGTTATAGACCTCTCAGAATTGAAAATATTTGTAAAAGAAAACTCTTCTGAGTATAATTGATAGTGTTTAATTCAATATAAATAAATTTAAAAAACCTTTCTATCTCAGATTTACCTTCTTTTGTTTTTTTAATAAATTTTTGTTATACCCACCAAATAAATTTCAAATATATTTTTTATGGATCAATTTTTTAATATAAATTTTGGAAAATTGTAAAAAATGCTATGTATTTAGGGAGAGTTTAATAGCAAAAGACAAAGAGTATGTATGTTACTTCAACTGACTTTAGACAAAGGAAAGCCTCCTGTCCAGGTCAGAGAAGCAGTGTTGTCATCTACTGTTTTATTTACAATAATATTTACTAATTAAATAATAATACCAATTTTCTACCACAAAAAATAGCTGTATTTCATGATGTTTTGGACCATAAAGATACTCACAGATTTACAATCGATAGTGCTAGAGGGATGTTGGTAGGCTTTAAAGCCTATTATGTGTTATTTCATTTGATATGTAATATGATAACCTCAAGACAAAAAAAAAAAATATTTTCATTTGTTTTCAAAATTTGGAATCTTGAAAATCTCTTAAATACTATCTAAGATATATATAAAAAAAGTATACTCAGATACATCCGCTCACATATAAACATGTACAAACAATTGTTTGGTATGTGTAAGAAACATTTATAAAATTCAAAACGTTTTGAGTTTATTTATTAACATTTCTTGAATTTGAACTAGGTTCTGATAAAGTTTCATTTATCATAAGCCTGTCAATTTCGTAACTGTCATTACTTGAAATGACAACTTCGACCGTACACTGCAATCTTAAGTCCCCTGTAAACAGAAGAGAACTCTCGTAAGTAAGGTGAAACATTATTATTTTAAAAATAAATTAGATTTTTATCATGTTCCATTTTGGTAATTTCTAGTTTTCTTACTTTATGTATAAATATAATTCTTAAGGTATTCATTGTAAATATGGGAATAAGAATTGATTGTTTTACAAATAAGGAGTCCACAGGAAGAATGATTTAGGCCAGATAAATTTAAGCAATGAAAATTGTAGTTTAATGTTTCAGTTTTAATTAAATAATAAAATTTCTTAATTTGATGGTTATGAAAAATTTATTTTAAACCTTTAAAAATTATCGGACACAACTTGTCCAACAATTAACAATCAACTATCCTTACAAAGCATTTTATTAAGCACTTATTTATTTTAAAAGCATTACTTGAAACAAGAATGAAAATAATAATAAATAATAAATTACCAAGTAAATAATTTTGTAAGAAACAGATAAATATGAAAGTAAACATCAATATTATTAATAATATATGTAAAATATTTTACATTTATCATAAATGGAAAGTAATATATATAAAGGATTTTTTTTTGCCTTTCTCTTTTTAATCTGACAGGTCAGTCTGATGGTCATTGCAAAAACCATCAAATGCTTTCTGAGTGGCTTAGTTGCAAATTTTTAAAACCAACAATGCATGCATGGATAAAATTAGGAAACCATTTAGGAACTATGGAATCACCCTTACATATCGTACAGTATGTTATTTTATAATACAGGTTGCCATTTTGCTCTGATAATGGCACATCTGAAATATAAAAGTTTTGATTTTATTTGAATTGGATGAATTCAAAGGATAGTACTGCAGACTGGGTTACTTCCTCTCCAGGAGTCCCCCAACAGCTTTCTAGTCTATGGTACAATCTCTCGAAAACGTTGAATACAAAATAGAAAGACTGTTTTTTTGTCAAATGTACTAATTTTCAATTCCACTATTTTCAAATTATAAAAATTAATGTTAAGTCATTAATGACCAGTAAAAAGTCCGAAGAGACCATTAAAGTTGCACCTTCTGAAAGAAGTCTCAGCCTACATACTGGAGCTCATTCAGGTTAACATGATTATATTCAACCTCTTCTGACCAGCGTATCTATCTTTTACCTCAAATGCCTGTATGTTTTTATTGATTTCACATTTATTAAATAATACCAAATTCATTGATTACAGAAAAATTCTGACATATACTTAATTTGGAAAGGAACCTGTTTCAGTATAATGATCAGCACTTCAACCTCCTGTTCGAGGACTCATATAGGGCTGAGAGTTCATCCTGTCAAAGTTAGTTGTAATATACCTTGTTCGATAGATTGAAGTAAAATTTTCTAATTAAATAAATATTTAGGACAATAATAAAAATAGAAATATTTATATTAGAAGATCATTTATTAACCGTGTGTAATAAATAAAAGGAAGATGGTCCAGGTGGGGTCAAATAAAACCTCAAATAGTAATTAAAATATTTAACATGAGCAAACATTTCAGCCAATGTTATAGGGCTTCATCAGGGCTAAAAAAGATACGAACCTTAAAATAAGATAACAAAGTAAAAAAACAGATAATATGAAATAAAAGTAAACTAAGGTGTGGCTAATTACGATTTAAAATATGTGAAAATTTATATAAAAATGAACAAAGTAAATTAAAAAAAAATATAAATCAGATGTACAGTGAAAAGTATAAATCAACAAGAATTACAAAAAGTATTAGATAATAAATAAAAATGGAAATAATAACAATTAAAAAAGAAATATAAAATTACAGTACACACTAAAAGAGAAAAAAAGGAGAATGAGAATAAAAGACAATGATAAAGGAAAATAATGAACAAAATAGAACCCACCTTAATGAATGCAGATATGTACAAAACTGAAGCTGAAGTCAGATGAGAAAACAAATAGGATAGAGAAGTGGGAGGGATAAGCGGTTAACTAATACATTACATTTGAATGTAAAAAGATACAAAATAATGTTAAGATAAAAATAATATTCATAAATTTAAGAAAATTTCAGACATCAAAATGATAATAAACATAATAAGGGAAAGAACTTACATAAAAATATGTATGGATAAAATATGAAAAAGAAATAAAATTTTAAAAAAATGGATACAATAAATATTTGTGATAGTAATAGAAATATTTGTAATACCTAAAATATCACTGATATCACTTTCTCTGCTGGTATCAGAAATATTAATGGAGCCCTCAAGAAAACCGAAACGTGGCTGAGCGTAGATTTGGGAGAGAAGGTCTTGCTTCAATCTAGACCAGCAGTCCATAATTGATAATGGCCCTCGATTTAAGGGGCAGTTGATTTGAATGTTGCAAATAAATTTCTGAAATCACTAAAGAAGATTTAGTGTTAATGTTTTAAATTAAATTTAAACATCAAAATGAAATAAATTTACAACAGAACACCGAATAAGGATAAGTGTAAACAATTCTGACGTAAGAAACAATTGTTTAAATGTATGTATTAAGGTATAGCTTAAGAAATAAATAAAAAGAAAATTCGATGCCTAAAATTAATTACTTATAGGAGAAAAACTAGAAAAAAGAATAATTTATCAAAACTGTCTAACATTCTTGGTGTTGTACACCATTTAAGATTCTTGAATTTTAATGGATTTTAAGTTCTATGAACAGATAAATAATAGTGATTAATTTTGTTATTGATAGAAATATGAAAAAATTCTTAAATTAACTTTGTTATTGATAGAAATATGAACAAATTCATAAATTAACTTTGTTATTGATAGAAATATGAACAGATTCATAAATTAATTTTGTTATTGATAGAAATATGAACAAATTCTTAGAAAGTCAAATAACACTGAGCTGACAGGTAAACCTCTGAGGGATGTTTACCTGAGCAGTCTATATGAACAGAGTCGTGTCTAAAGTGATCGATGGTGTTGGCATACAAATTTGGAGATTGCAAAACCTTTATGATTGTTGAACAAATTGCATCTTTAAAATGAAAATGTTCAGCAGAAACATAGATAGGGTGGATTTTTGAAAAGTACTAGTATTATTTATTATATAAATAAAAATATACAATTCAATAAAATAATCGAGAAGAAAGTAATAAGTCATTATTAATAAAACAAATTGGTTTAAAAAAAAAGAAAGGAATCAAGTTAGTTGTCAAATCAAATAAGAAAATAAATCTCCAAATTATAAAATGATTTTTTTTTTTATTTACTTTTTCCATGGTTGCAGAATGACTAAATTCTGAAGAATAATATGTCTCTTCAAACTCAAATATTTCATCAACTTGTTTTTCTTCTCTTTGAGGATTGTCCAAAACCGATACATACTTCCTGACATCTTTAGTCAGCCAAGAGGAACTTCCATGAAGTATAAAGTCTATTTCTAAAGCCATTATATTTATTTCTCTAGACCTATTAATCATAACAGTAAAGGTAATTTTAATTAGAATATCATTTTAAAAAATATATTTAGGTCATGTATATGTTGCTGTACCTTGAAATTTCTACTTCTCTATGATATTGTTCTTCACGGAGAGCAACTCGATTATTGATTCTTACAAGACTAACAAAATAGGTCAAGATTTTCCTTCGGTCCTCTTCGGTTATTCCATTTTCATTTATTTTTGGTGTCCTGTTTAAATACTAAGGGTATGATTAGCTATAAGATTTGGATATAGTAACAATATTTAATAGTACCTTACAATGGTGTTATTCTTAGTTTATAAACATAAATTTATGTGCAGTCAATAAATGACACATTCAAAAGAAATGTGCGCCAAAAATTAAAAAGCGTCCATTTAGAATTGATTGAAATTCATTTTTCAATTGTGGAACTTTACTCTTGCTAATGATTGCTGATAGACAGCCTTAATGTTTATAATTTGAAACATATTCATAATGGCTGAAAAGTGCAAAATTCAAAATCTTGGGTACAATTTTAATGCTAAAGGAAAGAAAATAGTAAGTAAGACGAATTTTTTAGATGTGGTCTTTGATAATTGCTTGTACCTAATTAATGACATTGTTATATAAGTATGAATAATGTTAATTTAAAATAAAAGTAATCATACTATTCAACAAACTTAATAATAATAAAAAAAAAAAATTATTATAAACCACTTTATTTTTCAACAGGATTCGTTTTTTATTATTAAATTTTTTTTTAATAGAAAATTTTATCGATAACAGAAACAACCTCTAATTTAACTCTTGATATATATATTTTCTTGCCTTATTTCCTTAATTTCCATCTCTTAGTTATTATTTTACTTGTTATTACTCCACCTGTTCATTTTATATCTAATATCTATTATTGTATTTCATTTATACTTATCTTTGTACATCTTATTTTTATTTTCTTTAATTTACCTACTCATTTTCATATGATTTTTATATTCTACTATAGTTCACTTTAGTTTCATATTATACTCTGTTTACAATATTTTTAGTTTTTAGTCCTGATGAAGCCTAGCAAAGTGGGGTGAATTTGAGTTGCTTTTAGACTCCATTCAGATCGTCTACCTTTTATTAAAAATTCTTCTAATTTCAATAAAAGAGCTTTTTAAACTAGCATTTTTTTGTTGAAAATGTAATGCTGCGGGACTAAACTACATTTTCAAAATTAAAAATGTAAGCTTAAAAATCTCATTTATCAAAACTGGAGAGGTTTTACATATGTTTAATATAAAATTTGCTGAGGTGGAGAATGAATTTTGCAGATAGACCTTCATATTATTCTTTCATTTTGAATAAAAAATAAAATTCAACTAATACTTCCATTAGTACTTATCCTTCAATTATCACTTTTAAAGGTTAGCAGCTACATATAATAATACATGTACATTTAACTAATTAGACAACACAATATTTATTAAAAAACAGGGATTTTTAAAAGTAAATATTCAATATAATTCTAAATTTATGATTTATATTCAAATATTTATTAATGCAAGTTAAATTTTAATTAAGAATAATTGAAAAAAAATTAAGCAATACAAATTTTGGAAATTGAACTTTAAAATATTAATTTAAAAATTACGAATAAATTCATTATTTATTAAACATAAATAAAAAATATATTCATATTGGAAGATGATAGTTGATCATATGATGTAGGTTGTAGAGATAAAGGTATCAAATTATTAGAAGAAAACTATTTGTTGTGAACTAATGTTTCGCCATACCTTGCAGGACTGTCAGATTGAAACAGAGATGTCAGCGAGTTGAGAGGGCTGTTTCAATCTGACAGCCTTGAAAAAGCCCTGCAAAGTGGGCGAAAAATTGGTTAACAATAAATAGCTTTCTTCTAATATTTTGATATCTTTATTGACTGCCATCCAGACTATCTTCCAACAAAAAATTGATTTGCAATTTAAAATGAATTTTGCACAGATCTATTTTATGATACTAATACTAAAAAATCAGACAATTAAGAAACTAGCTGATATTTTGAGAGAAAATATGTGTAGTAGATTTTTTAAATAGTAATAAATTGTATTAATAAGAACAAAACATATCAACAAAACAATATCATAACATAGAGAATATCAAGGGTAACTTATTAAATGCTGTGTCTCCTAAACAAATTATATAATAAATCATTGTATAATGATTTTATTTTAAATACAATATTAAGATGTTACTATTTTCTGACGGGCAAATTTCAAAATAAATAAGATAACTAGTAAATTACGTACATGGGGATCTCTCAATTTATAAACAGCATCGATACAACAAAGGTTTTTTTGTGGGTAGTACTTGACATTAATTCTGAACTGCCTGTTGATCATGGAATCTAACACATCCAAAATTTGGCTACCAAACATTTCATCATACTGCACTTCATCCAATTTACATTCAAAAAATAACTTTGCATATTTAATTACTTTACCTTCGATTTCATCATTTATATGCCATGGAGGTAACTGCCTACGCTTTGTCTGAAAATAGGAATTAGAGGTAAAAATAAATTTGAAAAATATAATAAAAGAAATATAATTAGGACTATATCCATTAAAAGTTACAACAAAAATTGCTTGATTTTATTTTCAAAGAGAATTACTTCATTTCTTAAATAAACTGAATACAAAAAAAACCTGAGGATAAGAATACAAAATGCAATTTAAAATGTTTTCTTCTAAATAAGACCAGGTTTTTGAAAGGCACCCAATAAAACATAAATGAGGTATAATAATGAAAAATTATCATAAGGTAAATAGTGCAACTTTCAAGTAATCTATAAAATATCAAGAAAGAAAAATCACAAATTACTTAGGGAAACTCGCCAGCCAGTATTAGATGACAATAGACCATGAGAAAGCATCTTGAAAGACAGAATCGACAAACATAACTAAGATTATAAGTAGCAATTCAGAAAATAATAGCCAAATAGACGTAATAAAGTATGATTAAAGCAGCTAAAATTCTGCAAAAAAGAGTATCTATATCTTTTGGCATTTCAGAACAGAAAAGTTTTTCACAAAAAACATTTAGCTTCATTTAAGCAGTAAATCAGTTCTAGTTACAAAGTCCAGAAAAATTACTTTGTGGATCTAGGGATCAAAAATTAAAGTCATGACGCTATTTCCTTTTCAGAGATAATCAGAACACCAATTTTAAGAAACAACAGAACATTCTGTGGATATAGAATCATTTATTTTTCAAACGCCGAAATATACATATATATATATATATATCAAGAATATCAATGTAAATTATTTATCTCTTTAATCACGCCTCTTCTACTGCTGAGTAGTATGAGGAGCTTGATCCATGAATCTTGATCCTGTACCTAGCTAACTTTTGTTACTTTTTTTTCTTTAACAGCTATTGTATTGGATTATCAAGAGGTGAAAGGATTTGTTCGAAAACAGTTAAATCACATGTGATCTAACTGTTAAAATTGGAAAATGGACTTGGCTGGTTCTGGAGTTTCATATTGTCAATTAAGTCCACTAAATGAAGTATCATAAGGTTTTAAAGAATAATTTTTATTATACTTAATGAATGAATGTTGAGGACTCTGAACCGAAAGACTTGGATATGGATTGAGTCCTATGAGAAGTTACCAGAGTAATTTGTGAACAGCTCATTTTTTATTTAACTTAACTATCTACTTTTTTGTGAATGCCACAAATTTAAATCCTTATGGATTGGGTACAGCCTGATAAAACAATTTTTAAAAACACAAGTCTATAAGGAAAGTCGAATATAACTATTTATCAATATATTGCGATACTAATTCAAAAATGTCCCAACTAAATGTTTTAAAATCTAGTGAGGAAGTTTTAAAATAAATTATATATACAATGTTGGGCAGGAAATGAATCTAACACATTTTTTTGAATGAGCTATAATGGTATAAATCTGCTTGGATATAGTACATCAAGTACCAATTACTTCAAATCATAGAAACATAAAATTCATCCGGAAGACTTTAGCAAATATACTATAAAATTTTACTTACAATGTAAAATGCAGAATAAAATTCATGTAGTAATTTTCCGATAGATAAAACGCTTGAAGATTTAGTGTAAAGAGCTTTGCGCCATACTGCTCTGATAAGACTTAATTCACTCAAGATCATCTCCAGAAAATAATGACATCTCAATAAAACTATGCGATTTTCAAAAAACATTTCACTTTTAGGCAATTCATCAAGTTCTTCTTTTAAGGCCTTCAATTCTTTATAAATATCAGAACGTAGTTCAAAAAATCTTTTACGAATTACAACATTACCAGTGCTATGAAAAATTGGGCTGACTGCACACAATCTCACTATTTCGATTAGTGGTATGTAATAAAATATATACTCCAGCAGATGAGAGGGGAGGTTTTCAAATTCAATTTGTTTTTGTTGAGCCATTTTGAATAAGCGATGCACTATAATATGACACTGTGAATGAAACTAATCTTTGATCTTTCATAATTTACTACTGTATTTTTTAATCCATATTCATTTGTTTTGAAAACATTTTGATAAAGAGAAATAAAGAAATCAAATATAAACAACTATCAATAACTTAATAACAAAATATTAAGTTAACATATGTAAGGAAAAAACACACATCTCTCATTGGATTCTTATAAATTTTATTTTACATTTTTATTAATATAATTTAAAACAAAAAAACATAATTAATATAAAAACCCCTGAAATTAGAATAAAATAGCTTAATTCTGTTCTATCTAGTAAGGACAAAATTTATCAGCTTTTATCCAAGATAAAATTAAATTAAAAAAAGTCTTTTTATTTAAAAAGCCCTGAGATCAACTTTTCGTAATTTTACACACCAGTTTCAGTAGCATCATTATATTTATTTTTGTTTTTATGAGAAATATCTTTGATTGTACACATATTATTACTATTTTTGTAAAATACTGAATAAACGTCAGGGCAGGAAGAAGTATTTCACTGTTGATTTGCACCAAAATAAAGTATAAACTAAATTAAAATTAATATCTAAATATCTTCTAATCATTAAAAAAAAAAATCAGAGCCTTTTAATGGACTTAAAAGACAGAATAAATAATGTTTATATTCACATGCTTATATAGTGTAAACTATTTTCATTTAAAAAATTTAAAGTTTATGGAACATACAATTAAGAAATTTATAAAAATAAAGAAAAAAACATAGACACAATATGTGCCATCTGATGAACATAAAAATTCTGATACTATGTTTTCTGTGAAATGTATTACACAAAGAAGAATCACTAGTACAATTTCAATCTACAAAAATTATTCCACAGCATTACAGGAAGATTTGTGGGACCAATATAGATTTTGTCTTGGATTATGGTGTTATCAACTTTTTTTTAGGTTATATAATACATTTCCATATAAATAGATAAACAAGAATATTAATGAATGTATTATTTTCAACATATGATATGATAAAAAGTAGACAAATAATATTACTGGGTCCAACAGACACACCCATTGTGTTGTAGACTAAGGCTGTTATATTATTATATTTAGAAACATTTCATGTAAAAAATATATTATTTGAGTCTCAATAAGAAATAAAGGATTAGTGTGGAACATTTTGTATTCATAAGCAATAAAATGTTTAGAAATAGTGTTTTCTAAAAATAATTACCATTAAATAAGTAACTTAAGATTATATCAATGACATAGGTACTAGAGGTAAAAATTGAGAACATAGAATTTGAAACTACAGAAATTTTAACAGAGTACTTTAGCTATAAATTATACTTAAATGAAAAACTTTCCTACTATATAGAATACAATTTAATAGGAATTCTAAAAGTTATTACAAATGCTTTATCACCTCAACAATAATAAAGTGTAGATAAATTTGTTTCCTTAGGATGACCTTCAATTAAACAAAGCTACAACATATAAAATGTTCAAATAAGATACTTGGTTGCTAAGTAACCATGGACCCAGGAAAAATAATGTAAAAATTCCAACATCTGGTAAAATCAACTAATACTAATAATTTTAAAATTAATTAGTTTTATCAAACAAAGATAGGGTGATAATTAAATGAGTGGTAAATAATTTTTGTTTATAAATATTTTTAAATTACAAAACAGAATGAACATTTTGGTGCAGGTAAACTCATTAAATACAAACATTAAACAATAATAAAGAAACAAGTTATTTTACCAAAAAATTAGAAAATTAATCACTATCCTTTTTATCTAAATATGTAGGTTATTAGTACATGTTTTTATTGAATGAGTATGTTAACATATTTTGCATATAAAAAATCTACAATCAGATTTACAAGTTGAACAATTAAAAAAATATTTCTCTTTATTCCCAATAAAATGTCTTTCAATTTTTTTAGTATAAGTCAACAATGAGAATCTTGAACAATATGTATATATATATAAATTTAAAAGATAGCTATATAATACATTATATACTTATTTTAATTAAATAATTGTAGTTTAAATATTATAATATCTACACAATGCTCCTGAAACCTGAAGTATGTCAAAAGTAAAAAATTATTTAATAAAATGACAAAAAGGCCTAAAATACATTATATTTTAACCTTGATGGAATTCAGTCTTGAGGACATGATATATGATAATAGTCAGTTGATATAACATCAATTTAAATGAATATACAATAGGAAAAGAATTTGGCATACTATAGAGTTGGGCATTAATTGTGAGTGATAATTTAATTCTCGCTCATCGCTCTCCAATCATACTCGATGAGTAATTTAGAACAAAAACTAATAACTTAAATTAGAAAGTAAAGGGGTTTTAACTCACTAATATTAATCAATCAACATATTGATGAAAATCTAGTGACTCCAACAGGATAACCTAGAAGGGGGCTTGAGCGTTGCAAAGGCAATGGAATTTCATTGCCTAACATTTACATTTTAACATACTGGTCTTAATAAAGACAAAACATGACATGTTATTGCCATACTTTACTCAAGAACAAAAATATTCATACATCTCCAGTGATGTGTAAAGATAGGTCCCAATATTAAGGTTCATTACATTTGTAGAGGAAGGCACCAATATTATTATGGTAAAATTTTGATACTCAAATTTTTGGGCAAGTCAAAAGGAAATGTTAATAAAAATTTCACTTAGAATACTATGATTATATCTGATCCTAGAATATTGGCCAAAAAATCTTACTTTACTTTTACTCTAATCAATTTATTTGTTATTTATTTTTTATTCTTACCAATAAATGCCCGACTCTTAATATGACTGGTGTATGTAAATTTATTGACTGGTCTATGTAATTTTACTGACTGGTTAATAAAAATTATCAACAATGGAATAATAATTTATTCTCAAAATAATTTATCTATATATCAACTTTCAGTTATAGCAGATTTAAAATTTGAACATTACAAATCATACATTCTCTTTTACACCTTTTCCGAAATCAGAAAATAATTAAATGTCCTTAATGAAGCTAAATTCTAAGACTAGCCTACCATTAAAAAGAAATAAAAACAAATGAAAAAATATATTTATTAATTATATTATTGAGTATTTATTAATCACTGATATATATGCTGAGCAAATAGATGCCTTACTAATGATTGCAGCTTTTGAGGCACAGGACTAGATAACTGACACAATTCACAACATTAAGGGATTGTGAAAGAGATATAATTTGTATTTGTACTGAAATTTAAGGTTTAAGTGTTGAAAATAAGCTAAATCCCGAATGTGACAAGTTCCTGTAAGTTATTCTGTCAATTTTATCGAGTAGACTTAGAAAATGAAGACATTAATCAAATACCTCCTAACTGATCACTAACAAATAAAATATAATTTGAGTTGAGGTTTCAAAAGCTTCCAGAGGTGCTTTAGGCACTTCAGGTAAACAAGCAGTTCATACTTGAGGTAAGCTTAAAAAGTTTTAAATACTCACAATCCACTACAAAAGATTTGCCAAAGAAATACTTTCAAAGGCCACTTCTCAATAAATTTTTTCACAATTAAACAGGCACATATTTTTTTAAATATGAGTTTTACTATTGTTATTATTTTTTTTTTTTTTTTTAGCAAAGATAACCTTAAGTTAATTAACTAAGTTTATTAATTATTGAATATAAAAATGCATTGCTACATTTTGTAGTATTTTTTAAACTTTGTTAATAGTTGAATCAAAAGCTTTAATAAATTACTAATGTTACCTTATGTATTTACATAATTTAAAAAAATATTTTATCTATTCAAATTTTTTTTATTACAACTTTCAGGAACATTCTCTACGATGTAACCACAAAACTTTTTTAAATATTTTCTTAACCATAATACCAAACCTAGTAAATGGTAAATAATAAATTATGATGTCACTCAACACTATAATTTTAACAGATTGTAAACCTATATACAAGAGGTTTGTTAGCTGCCTAAAGATACTGAAAGTAAACTAACTATATCTATATAGTGTCTAAAAATAAATCTACTACAACTAAATATTTCTTTAATTAAGGGAATTTAATTACTAAATAACTATCTATAGTATTAAAGTGAACACATGTTATTCTTATTCCAGCTAACTGAACCAGAGAGTGGCTCATCCAAATTTTATTTAGAACAATAATCCAACCAATTCCATATTCTTTTCTCATTAATAATCACAGACGACGATGCCTTAATTGTTATAACAAATCTGATTTTAGATAAAATTTTTGAAGACACAAAACTTAGGACCTTACTAAATTTGAAATAAATATTCTTTATCAACCAAGAGCAAGTTAAATTTAAAAAGATACACATGCAGAAGTAATCATGGAATTTAAATAAAATGAAAATTTGATAAATTCCAAATGCACCTGTTTTATTTCATACTTAAATTAACATGTTATTTTATAATCCAAATCAATAATTAACTAATAATCTCTTCTTTTATAAGCTGATACTGTCATGATCAAAGTAAGCATTATAATCTTTTAAAAACAGGCCCAGAGATACAAAGAGTTTTATAGTTATTTAAGAAATAGTAGGTACGATAAGAAGCCAATGAACAAGGTAAAATTTTACTGATTCTATACCACTTTGAGAACACAGAAACTAAAACCAATGAAATGTTAATTATAAACACTATTAATTTTTCCTTCATAAAATAAAGCAAAGTCTTAAGTTATCTAAATATATCAGGCGGTTACTTATAAATGTATCATTACTTCTAGAGTAACAATAATTACAGAAAATAAGAAAATTCAGTAATAACTAACTAAGTAAATAATGCAAATTCTTAAGTTATCTGAATATATCAGGCGGTTACTTATAAATGTATCATTACTTTTAGAGTAACAATAATTACAGAAAATAGGAAAATTCAGTAATAACTAACTAAGAAATAAAAAAATTATCAACAAAATTAAAATGTGTTAAAATTTAAAAATAATCATACAGTACTTAATTTACTACCTTGTGTTTGAACAAATGTATTTTTAAAAGTGCTTTTACAACCTCCAATACCCACAAGATTCATTGCAAGAGCCAAATTACAAAGTGCTTAATGCATAATAATTATCCACAGGGCAACTATTATATGGAATCATACTCGTAAAAAAATTAAAAATGATAAAATAATGTAATGTTGTACATTTTATTTTTTATCCTTCACAACTTTTCTTTTTTTAAAAATGTATATTTAAATGTACTGTAGAGTTTTCTTATATCAACCTAAATATACATTTGAAAATGTAATAGCATTTCTATGAGGTATAAAATAAGAATCCGACCTATTTACTAAAGATAAAAGTCAACTTAAACATGTGTAAAGTTTTAACTTGACCTTAACACTCATGAAGGGTCTTGGGCTCAGTACTTAGTAAGGAAGTACGGTTTCCAGACCAAAGGTTGTACAAGCAGGTGATTTGGTTAGGATCAGGCTCAGTCGCCAGGTTTTTCAGGAGCTAAGTTTTACTAACAGCAAATTATGAAAATAATGTATAGCTAAACTATTTTACTTATAAATTCAAACAAAGAATATACAAGTAATACTATATAAATCTTTTATGGAGTAAAAAATGAATCCATTAAACAAAATATTATACTATTGCATAGTATTTAATGGAGTATAACGGTCACATGTATTCCATTAACAATTAGGTTTAAGACAGGAAATTTAAAAAAGTTTATTATTAATAAGCTAAAGAATTAGTGGTACTTTTTATTTTATTTTTTAAATATATGTGTTTTCTGCACATAATAATAAAAAAAAAAAGTAAAACATAGATTTCAAATACGATGACCCAAACCTAAGAAATTGGGTAGTTGAGAAATTGAAAAAAATTAATATTTCTGTTTTTAAGCAATAATTATTAAACCTGGATTCGGCTTAAGAAAAATTTAAAAAAAAAAGTGCTCATTTTAATAATTGAAAAGGTAATAAATTACCTTAATTATCTTTATTAATAAAAACACTATACTTATAAAAAACCTATAAAGACACATTGTATTAATAAATAAAAAAGATTTGTAAGGGATAAAATCTTCATATGCTATTAACGAAATGAAGAAAATAAATCTGATACAAGCTAATTGTGGTAATAAAAACAGTATATTATTGCGCTGAAACAGGTTTTCTTATGTGTAAGCAGTGGTTTTGAGTTTTACAAAAAAATTGCAAAGGGTGAGAGTTCAGTAAATGAAGAGTTCATAAATAAATTTTGTTAACTGGCTATTTCTCCAAAGTTCATGTGACCTGTTCGTTGGGCGTGCTGCTGGGCCTGAGTCTGACCAGTAAGTTCAGTTTTACACTCTAAACAACGAAGTGTAAACCTATTCACATCCGTGTACTGTTTGCTCGTCTTGGCTTCTTGAGCCAGTTCTTCCGCAAGTTTTAACACTTTGTCATTTGAGGTTAAAAAAAATGTTTGAATGGACCCATCAGGCTAAAAACATAAATAAAATTAATGCTTTTGTTTAAAATTAATTAATCAGTATCAATAAAATATTTAAAATCAATAATTTCTTTACAGAAATTAAATAACTATTTATAGCAAAAAATACATTAAAAATTTCTTTATTAAATAAAATCTTTTGAATTTTAAAAATTAAAATAATAATTTCAGAAAATTTGTTATTATCTTAATAAATAAATAAATAACCAACATAGAAAATAACTGTAAAACAAAATAAACAGTGAAGATATACCAATCTATGACTTATGTTAAACATTTCTGAAGAAGTTTTTACCATCCAGAATAAAATGTAGAAGTAACTTCAATAGCAGAACTTCAGTAAGACCTCATTAATTATTGAGTAAGTAAGACCTCATTAATTATTGAGTAATCATTTTATCCCAAAATTAGGAAAACAATTTATGATTTAGTTTTTATATACTGTGCATGCATATCATAAGTACATTTCTTAATTAATGGAGAAGTTGGCTGGGAAGGAAAGGAAAGGAAGGGAAGAGGAAAAAACACTGAAACATTAAAAACTTGACTTGATCTGGTATCTCAGGACTTCCTGCTGCTGGCCTACAACTTAGAACTTAGAAATAAGTTTACACCCATCTGAGTATTACGTTTTTGATGAGTTTTTATTTGCCATTAATTAATTCCTTGTGATAAACGAGCCACTTGTACCCCTTAGTTTAGGGGTTTAACTCTCTTATCAGTTAAATAGTGTTCACAATTTAAATGTATAATTTTGGTGCTACTTGTACCACTAGTCCACCAAAAAAAGAGATGGAAAATTTTTTTAAGTAGTTAATTTAGTAAGGGCTATATCTCAGTCCTAGGCATATTTTCACTAAAACTTCTTTGCCACCCTTTGGTTTATTTTAAAAATAAAATTACCATTGTGTCCAACCAGATGGTAACATCTATTCATTGGTACCATACATTACCATAAAAAATACAGAAATAGAATGTAATAGTTTTTAATAATTTTAATTATTTGGGGGATAAATCACAATACTTGATTAGAAGAATGATTCTTATGTAAACTATTTTTTGGTGTGGGCAAATAACTATTTTTTTCCCTAATCCAATTTGACCTAATTGGATAAGAATAAGTCTGGTGAAGAGAGATACATTTTATGGATATAAATACCATGATAGAATAAGTAGATCTAAAAATATTTTAGCTAAAATAAATTTACACTTATGTAAAAAGTAACTAAATATGTAAATGCAGAAACCTGAGATGAAAAGGTGAACATCTTTTTTACAGAAGACAGCTTGAAAGTGAATAAATTACTTAATTTAATATGTTTAGAAAAAATTGATAAGTACACTAGCCTATCAGAATGAATAGTTAGATAGAATTACAACTGATATAATAAACATAAAATTACCTCAATCGGTTCTCTGTACAGAGGGTCATAATGAATTCCATCAAAAATTAGGAAAACTCTATAATCGTAACTTTTGTCTTCACCAAATCTGTTAATAACACCATTCATAGTATCAATAACTGCTATTTCGATTCCATAAAAACTGGACAAAACTGCTAATTCAATAGCACCTCCCCATGATTCAGGTTTTAAAATCCACTGACAATAGTCTTTATTGGGTTTACCAAGAATAGCTTCGGAGTATTGTTCTTCATTACTAGCAACTTGTTCAGCAATTATTTGCCTCATGTAAGAACCGGCAGTTGTATCTACCTTTCCTAAAAGTAATATTATTAATTGATGATAAATGCATTGCGAGTACATTATATTAATAAAGTTTCTTTAGCTTACCTCCTAGAACAAAGCCAACACTAGTAAAAAGGCAGGAGTTGTCTGCAGGCACAACTTGTCTCATCAACAATCCACCATCCAATTTATCTTCTTCTACATGAGGTCGATCAGGAGGAGAAAACGTCTTTGTAGGACTTTGTATAGTTAATGAAACTTCTTCAGCAATTAACGTTTCTCCAGACTTAATGTTCACTTCAGCTAGAGTCTTCAGTAAAGACCCTGGATCAATTGGTTTGGGGGGATAGCCAATTAAAAGATTCATATTATTTACAGGGATATTAACAGCCTTTGAAATTATCTGTTTCAGTTCAAGAATTGTATTAGTTAAATTAGCATTATCTACAATATGCTGACCACTTTTTGTTTTAACTTTCACAATGAACTTTGACATGGTAAAAGATTTGTTTAAATGTCCAGAAGATGAGAACTGTGTTGAACAATGTATCGGATACAAGAGGTTATACTAAAATGATCTTTTAGATCTAATCACAATATAATCAGAATCATAGGTATCTTAAAAGTATAACAAAACAACAGGTTATGTTTTTGTGCTTCGTAATACAGAACAAAGCCTTCCATTTAAGTATTCAATGGTATAAAAATAATAAATTGCAAAGAAAATGATTTATTTATAAAAATGTTCAGAAATATGACACTGTTTCATAGTGGCAAAAAAAAAAGAAAGAAAAGAAAACTGAAAAAAAAGATCAAAATGAAAATGATATATTTCAATCGTCATAAAACTCGTCAATGTGTTAGTTAAAGTGATTATTCAACTTTAACGTTTATAATGAAATTTATACCATAAATATATGCAGATTAGAAATAACTAAGTCTGTCTAAATTAACACATGGCTTAATACATGAAAAAATATTTTTCAATCCGTAATTCGCCCCCCTCCTCTTCGAAATACAATGAAGTTCATAGTTCAATTATTATTATATACCTATGTATGAAATAGTTGACCATAATTATCTAAATAAAGATTAAGGTTATTGCAGTGTAGGTATTAGCTAAGACCAATAAGTTGGATAAAGACAGTGGACAACCACATAAGACAGTGGATCATATGTTTTTGTCGGAAGAACTGTCAGAAAGTCTTTTAAGTACTTACATGATGACTATGTGATATGAGGGATTAGATAACACGAGACATCGGGATAAGGATTGATAAGGTTGAGATAGGGTCTTGCCAAAATATCCTCTATTTTCTTATATCTCAACTTAATCTATTCACTATATGTTTAACCGTAGCTGGAGAAGATATAGTCAAAATCTGATGACAAAACAACTTCAACAGACCCAGGTGGCATATAGTGGAACAATATCCCTTTAACAAAGATATACCCTAATTTTGTGTACGGGTGGTAAACTAAAATCCATTTCAACATCAGACGAAGAGGATCCACTCCTAAAACGCCACCGGAACGAGGAGAAGTAGATGAGAATTGAAACTATCTACAAAAACATCCCACTGTTGAAAATATCTATCTACCGTAAAGGCAGAGTTGGATTTAAACAAATAAAAACAAAGTTCTCCCTGTTTCAATTTTGCATTCTTCTTGGTTTATTCCTAGAACATCATTGGGATGAGAGGAATAGGTGAGGAGTACTGATGGCACTTTCGTAGGGGCAGTAAAATCTCTCGAAATCAAACTTCATCAAAATATTGTCCTTAAAAACGACCACAATATACTGCGACTGCGCAATGTATATTTTCCTTCTCCTCTTCATAAAGTTGTGTCTTATACCAGCACGTGCGTAACTGGTTGTTCCTCCTATACATAAATGCTCTGTTTACTAGTGTAGTTGAGATATAATTTTGAAAAGTAAAAAATCTAATAATTAAGATATGTTGTGTGAATTACAACAAATTGCGTGTCCTCTCGTAATAAATCCATGTTTTCTAACACCTCTGATGTGTGTTCTGCCATCTTTAAAAACCTAGAAAAAGCACTTTTTCAGTGTAACAAATACATTCATTCATTCAAGAAAGAAACATTATTGTTATTGATATTAATTTTTTGTAAATTCCTTAAGCTTAATTCTGTAATAAACATCTAACATAATATTTGTAAATGCATTATTACTATGAACAAAGACTATACAAGAGTTCTCTGATCCACTTGAAGCAAGCTTCTTATGTGCAATGGTTCGCAATTCGCAATGGGCGCAATAGGGATATCACTAGCGATGATTTAACGTTAATATTCAGCTAGGAAAGTACCTCAATTACTGGCCTTCCCGTATCAACCCTTCATGTGGTATAGTCTTGCCACAGTGAGCCCAATTCCGTAGAGCCACTCCAAAGAAATCTTGTTAGTTTAAAGGGAAGCCACAGGATATAAAATACGTTATGGTTTGAGCAAACGAAAATGGCATTAACGCTAAGAGTGGATGTTGGTCAAACGAAAAAAAAATAATAGAAGTGAGATATCTCTGTAGTCAAGTCAAGTGCTCGAAAACTAGGTTTTCAACATGTAGTAATTTCCTGAGTGTATTTTGGGTTATACACTATCTTTTTCGATATTTACGTGAAAACTAAATGCAATCTTTTAAGTATGTCCTTCGTCACAGGTATCGTTAAAGTAATTAAGGTGACCACAGCTGTTATACACGCTCATATTAATTTTTGTTGTCACGCATCAAACATTTGTCTGTCATTTCAACAAAATACTTCACATGAGCCTCATTTGCATAAGGTTGGTGTTATTTACTCATTATCTGTGTTACAAAACCAAAATCTAATATCAAAATTTGACATAATTAATTAGTACAATAAACATTTAAGATTGTAAAAATTATATTATCAATTAGTACTTGATTGAACTAATAAATTAAAATTTTAAATTATTTCATAATTTATAAATGAGCCTAATAAAATTACATAATTACTTCCTCTACTTTTGATACTTTCATTACGTTCTCATCGTGGATATCAAAAATTGATTAATTAAGTAAAAGTTTTTTACGTGGTATGTTTTTAGTCGGGGATTTCCTCCTGAGTAAAGAAAGACATTCCAAACTTTTAAAGTGAAACTTTTTGCCTTTATGAAATGATTAGAAAAGTTACTAAGGTGGGCTAACAATTTAGTGGAGAAAGTGTTCTCTTTTTCTTTTTTTTTCAATTTCATACTTCTTTTAACAGGCTGAAAAGTATTAATTATTTTTATAGAAAATGTCTGAATGATTTGCAAAGAGGAAAATGCTTTGACAGTTTCGTTAACATTTTTCAAGTACTTACCTGATCAATATTCGACTGAAATCGAACAGTTGCAAGAATATGTTGATAAATTAACATTTTGACTTTATATAATTCAGTACATCTACTTTTCAATAAGCACGATTTAAGTATGTGATAGGATGTTATATGAATAAACATCGGTCTGCATATTCATGTCAGTACTTATTTTTCATATTAATAAGTAAATAATTATTATCATAATTATCACAAAATGGTTCATATAACGTCATTTAAGCTGTCATACTTCATAACTAAAAAAGAAAAAATGAAATAAAATAAAGATTTCAACCGTTTATAATATCAATGCTACATTCTAGAGATATGTCATCTAAAAGATCGTTTTGTAAGGGTGAGGGTATCATTTTTTTTAACTTCAAATATTCTTTGGAGATGTCTCTAGAATGGAGCATTAAGTTTGTTTTCAGAGTAACAAGGTATCATATCTTAGCCGATAATCAGAGCCATAGGAAGGCACTTCTACGCCCTTGGTGAGCTTGAGAAATCTGCATTTTTCCTAGTTTTGAGATCTTATATTCATAGTTTCAGCTTGGACACTTATCTCTGAAACATCCGGTACAAAAAGTTAGCATTAAATAAATACAGAAATTCTAGGAGAATAATATACAATTATTTTTTTCTACCATACATTAGCTAGAAAAAAGTTTTGATAATGAAAAATATTTTTTCTTGATTTTTTATTTATTGACGTTTACAACTGTACATAATAATAGATCTAGTAAATTTGATGTATATCATAATGTTATGATACATGCATATAGAGAAACTACCCATGAGTAACATTCTAATAATATTTTTAAATTAGAAGGCCTCGATGTCATCTTCTTTTCTGGCCCCTAGGATGATTAATGAGGAAGCAAAGTTGGAAACTAGTGGGTATGAGTGGTTAGTGAGTTTATAATGGAAAGATTGATATCTGGTTTGAGATAGATAGGTTACATATGGAACATTAAGGGCTTTATTGATGATTTTATTTGTGACAACTGATGGAGCATTGAGGATTTTGGGTTGTAAGGATTGGATACGAGAGGAATTCGATGATTGAGTGGAGCTCAGTTCCGTATATTCAGATGGGCCTTTCAGTCATATAAATGAGTCTCTTGTAATTAGTTGGAAGTTTAGACAGTTTGTCAAGTAAGTAATGTAATAGTCGGAATCGACGTGCAGTTTCTTGTCTTTTCCGTCTTGTGTGAGGATTCCAAGTTAGTTGTTTGTCCAGATGTAGTCCAAGGTAGCAGACCATTTTTTGACAGCTGTGATATGGGATTGGAGAGTTCGGGATGCAATTAAAGTGTTTTTAACTGCGAGCAAACATGTGTCATCGGCATACGTGATGAGGACAGTGTTAGGATTGGTTGAGATGTCAGCTGTATAGACTCTGTAGAGGATGGGACCAAGGATCTTACCTTAAAGAATACCAGTGAACGAAAAGTGTTATAAAAAGTATTTTTTTTAAAAAAGAGAGGCTCGGTAAGTTCCTTTTGCCCGGGAGCCCAATATTGCATGTTTAGAATTCTATTAAATAAATTGAGAGACATGTTCTGGAACCATGTGATGCAAACATATAATTTTTAGCAAAACCATTTTTTTTTCCTAAAGGGGAATGTAAAGAAAGGAGGTAATGTTTTTGTGTTCATAATCCTTGCGTCCAATGGCTGACGATCCCTAACTCATGTGTAGCTAGAGCTCGTGATGGGTTCAGGAGGTGCTGCCGTCTTTTACTCACGTCTCGTTCGCCGATTCTTGGCTTAGTCCAAGCTGAGCAGACGGGTTATTGTGAAGAAAATGTAACTTTACCAAGTGCAGTTATTTCTCTCTCGAACTCTGGCCAGCCATGTGTGAATTTCTAGTGATGGAGGTCGTTAGCTTATGCGTGACAAATGACGTGAGGTAAGAATTTTACAATTATGGAATGTGTGAATCCGACAATATTCACTATACGTTAGTATGCCACTTGTAATATTAGTACGGGAAACAAATATCTGTTCTGAAACAAGCGAGGTTAATTTTAACTCAAAGTAGTGATTAACTCACCGACTTTGATTTTTTATTGAACAAATAAATGCAAAGAAAAACGGCCATATGATTTAACTGCTGAGCACAATTCACCTTATTGATAAACTTACCAAAAACGCATTTACTCTCAAGATAGTAAGCGAACAAAGAAATGATGATTTCAAAATAATGTACAAAACGATCTCGAAAATAGTCAAATGAGCAAGATAACGGATGAACTTTTGCGATCCTATTATAAGTGCCCAATATAAGGGAACCGCAGTGTGTAATCAGAATCGGGTAAGAAGTATATGAAAAAAAAGCAATGTGTAATTCCGTTTCTGCCAGTTTGTGGTTCCAAGATAGATTGCAATCATGTTGTTCCTCAGAGGAGATATGCTTGGTTCATAACTCGTGCCTCAGCAACTCTATCGGGCATTTTTAGAGTTTACATATTAAATTAACAGTATAATAAATAATTGAAAATGATCATTATAAAAATAATTACTTTGAAAGTTATTATTATAGAAATAATATTTTGAAAATTATCATTATTATAATAAGTCAATGTACAATAATTAATACAAGATGTAGTTGAATCCAATAGTTGCTGTTAAGTAAATACAATATTCTACTTCCGTGCTAATTAATTTTAGTTTCTCTGTGCAATTGTGTAAATAAAATAGTAAAAAAATTAATATCTGTACCATTGTAACCATTGAAAGGTCACGGAAGTAATGATTTTTTATGACTGTTTTTCAATATTGATCCAATAACTATTTAATATTGAATTAATGGTTAAGAGCACAGTATAAATTTTAGTTAAGTGTTATATTTTTATATTTCTGTCATACTTTTACAATAAAGACGTTGAAATTTTTAAAAGAGAAAAAATATTATTTCTGTTATAATTGGAGGTTGTCCATTTGCAAAATGAACTACTTTTAGTAAAGTAGTGTTTTCAATGTCCAACTTATTCTTGAGAAGGAACTTAACTATAAATTTACCCCTCACATCCAAATATTATAAATTTTTTACTGGTTATTCTGTCCAGTACTAATAAAATTAGTCAAATTAAACAATGTTCGTCAGTATTTCATTCAAATATAAATAATTTTAATTGCAATTAATATCAGTTGCTTATCAACAGTATTATTATCTAAAAATATAAATAATAATAATATTTTTGATACCCGTGTGACATTAATTGCAATTAAAAATATTATATTTATTTATTTAAATTAAATATTAGCATACATTGGATAATTTGACTAATTTTGTTAGACTTGAGCAGAATAGCCAGCAATACATTTTTAATATGAATTTAATGTTACGTTTTTCCTTGAGGATGCTCAGGTTGGCCGGAACATCGGATATTTTAAGTCCTAATTAAGAGTGTTGAGAATTAATTGGATCCAATTTATTTTATTTAAACAATAAAACCTGTCTCGAAGGAGTTATAATTATATATAAAATAAAAATATCTGTTCTGAAATGAGCGAGGATGACATTATATTCAAAGTAGGAAGATAAGTGAATGATGGTGTATGATGCACGTAATTCCTAAAAAAAAAAATCCAAAAAAATCATAATAATAAAATAAATAAATCAGCTCACCATTTTAGAAATACATCATTTCAGTCATCTTTTTGTAAGATATCAATCTAATGTTTTCTTAACTCTAGAATTGTTTCGAGATGTCTCTGAAAAGTGTATGAATTTTGTTTTTTTTAATATTATATAGATTTTTTTTTCAGATTTAAGAGATACCATATAAATGAATACAAAATCAAAGATAGAAACCAGAATATTATTGAAAATGTTAAGAAACATTGTAAACGAGAAATTATGTGTAATTTAGATTTCCAATTAATTAAAAAACGCCATTTTCCCTGCCTATTAGAATTATATCCTATGATGAAAGGACATGTCATTGCCAAAAGATTAAAACTTAGATCAAGAAGTGGTGGCCTTCATATGGCTCATCTTTGAATCTAGGGATAAAGGAAAAACAAGTTATTTGTCAGGATTTAAGTCTGAATTCTTTTGGTGTCTTCTATTGAATAATAAGAGATGAGTTAGCCTATTATATCTTTTTAAGAAATCCTGACCAAGGGATTGCTCAATGTCATTTTAAGCTCAGTGACCATCCGAAGTAATCCATTCCTTTCATTAAAGAAAGGGAGATTTATTTATTTTTTTACTAAAGATTCTATATATCCAAGGGATAATATAGGCGGTGAGGGAGGTTTCTATAACAATTTGTTTGGAAGGTCAGCATGAATCTAAACTTTTGACGGAATTTCGGAACTATATTACAATAAATATGATAGCGAATATAAAATACTTCAACCAGAGGACATTATTAAATATATTTTAATTCTAGACGAAATATAGAATTATGGATAAAATTCTAAAGGGCAATGCGACTACTGATAATATTGTTGATCCTAAAGATTTGGGAAGAGCCACGAAACTTTAATAGAAAAAGAAGTATGAAACATAGATATTAGTAAGAAAAATTTTTCATAAAAAAACTTAGTATAAAAGAATTTAATTTTTGTAAATATGTTATGATATATTGATAATTTTTTACATGACAGTTAATAATACATATTTTATAGTTTTGGGGATCAGTTAATAATAAAACGATTATATTGAAGCGATGTTTCGCGACTTTGTTATTCGCATGGTCATACCCAATATATTTTTATAACTAATTATTAAACACTAAAATGCACAGAATACAAATTAAGATTAATAAATAGAAATATTACTTACAATTGTTTTATAACGGAGTATTTCCCGACAGCATTTTCAATTACTCTGATATCTTTATAGTTCTGGATAGATTTATTTAAATCCTTTTATTATCTAGCATCATTGTCATTACATGGATTCCTAATCGGTAAGATCCAGTTCATACAGGTCTGGAAAACTGATCAGTAAACACTAGGGCCGAATCCGTGCCTTGTTGTTTTTTTAAAGGAATTTATTGTTATTATTTTTGCTTTGTTTAATAATTTTTACAGCAACAGATTTTCTATTTTCCTAGTTTTCCGGATACCGTCATTATTATACTTGATAGTATAAAATAACATATTAAAATTTACACAGTTTCGATAATTAATTTGCACTTATTTTCCTTATGAAAACCAATTTGCATTGCCGACTTTACTTCCTCATTATGATATGAGCACTTTCACGATTCTCATTATTGGCATCACTCCTTTTGTTACACCGGCGACAATAGGTTCTTCGTCCTTAACTTGGGTTATTGCTCTTTGGTACCGTTGAATGAGGACCTAGTTGTAGGTCTATGCGCCAATTATGGGTGAAAGGGCAACCAGGAACCATCTGGATCCAGGACAACTTCAGAGGATTGGTCCAACAAGAAGATAGGTGATAAAGGCTGTGGGTATTTGTTAAATGTTAAAAAATAAAAAGTTAATTATTAAGAATCGTATTTGTGGTATCCTTAAAATTATAAATTAGAGAAAAAATATTATAACAATAATTATTTTAATTTTTAAAAAATCGAATAGAGTATGTATTGGGAAACAAAAATAGACAAAAAAGTATTGCAGCAATGAAATGTCCGTTTTCCGGACGTTGACTAAAAAAGCAAAACAAAAATCTTTATATTTACAAAAAGTTCTATATAAAATAAAATATATATTCACATACTTATAGTCCCATAACTGGCCACATCAGCTGACAGGGGTATGTTAGCTGATAGAATGCTATATCAGCTGATACAATGTACATATTGAGGATCAAAGGGAAAAGTGATACATCATTGTCTGCTGAATACCACAAGGCTCTGTACTGGGACGACTGTTCGTCGTTTACACTGCACCAGTTGTCTACCTAAAGTATCTAGTGGTAGTAGTAGCGGCCAATATCGACGACATCGGGGTCTACGCCAGCAGCATGAGTGCTTAGCGGGCTCTCGACCATGCACAGAGTGCTTCTGCCACCATCATAGTAGCACCGAAGTAGAACGGCATCATGGTGAACCCGGTGAAGACATATGCTATAGCGATGTCTTTCCAGAAAGCCAAGTGAGGAAAACTCCCCCATTGTTGTAGATAATGAAGGAAGAAAGATCTACCTTGGCGTTATACTGGACATGCTGGCTCGGGAAAAGAGTCTTATAAGCTCTATCATCTGCAGTTCTCAATACACCTGAAGCTGAAGAATTGTAATTATAAACGAGGTTTATACATGGAGTATAAACATCTTTGACCTCTAGTCCCACGAGGCGCGGAAGAGTGGAACTGTACATCTTCATTAGATCGGAGTAGTAAGGTTGCTGCCATGTGGCTCATCTCATAGGCGAGACAGAGCCTAGTTGCTCTTCTTGAGGCATTGGTTGAAAAATTGGTGATGTTGATCATGCCCAGCATTTTTTGATGAAAAGCTGGGAGGTGGGAGTGAAGTAATAATTAGGTGCGGTCGCTTAACCCCTGGTTTTTCGATTTCTACTAATAAGGACCAAAATAGTTATTCCTTGTCCCTCTAAATCAAAATTCCATGCGTGATATTTTGTCCTGCCCTTATTGTTGTACTAGAATTTGCAAATGAAATTTTTGTTCTTGAAGATAGCATGTTAGTCAAAACATAAAATTATATTTAATAATTTTTTGTTATTTTATCCATTTCCGCGAATAAATAGAGGAAGTAAACCTCAAATACCTAAAAAATGTCCAGGTCAAAACACCCAACGCCAGGAGTATCAAGACATTTTCCTATAAACATTTCTAGTGCTGCTTATGACTTAATTTTTTTTAATTTTGGAAATTATAAATTTATCTAACAAGTCTAATCCCCAAAGATATTTTGTCAGGATGAATGCGAATCTTTTAAAGGCAGTCTCAAGACTGAAATAAAATAAAGTTCACAAGCTTACCATCTATGATTTCAGTCAAATGTTTTGTTAAGAAGGGTCCAGATCGCCATAAATCATTTCCTGGCGAGGTATTTCAAGTATCATCTCTGTCAGTAATACATTCTCATTTAAATTAATCATGCTGTTTATGAGGTAATGTTAGTAAAATTAAAAAAAATCTCAGTGCCAAAGACACTGTGAAACAAACTTTCTGAAGATTTTTTTTCGATCCTGAATTATGCGATTTTTTATACCCGATACTCAAGCTTTATGCTGCTTAAGAAACTTATTGCTCCCAAACTGTAAGAATTACCACGAAAAAATTTTGATATTGGAATTAATGCCTGAAGAAATTAAAGAAGTTTGTCCTAGTACGAAAATGTACAACAGTAATTTGTATAATGGTGACCCATTTTCTTGAACAAAGCAATATTATGTTTGAATGACAGGAGAAAATTACTTTAAATTGACGTCCAATTATTATGCAATGTAGATAATATACTTTTCTTTTCGTTTATATCAGTTCTTCTCTGGGTTGTCATAATGTTAACCTGGGTTATTTTTATTCACTGGTTATTTTATCTGCTTTCTGGTATCTCCGTTTCAGGAGTCTTCCTTCCAACCAGAGTTAGGCAGATTGTACCAGAACACTGAGTAGCTTACAAATAAGTCCGATTAATACTGTTAGGGTATAGAGTATAATACTGATACTCAGTGCATCTCAAACTTTTCGTACTCTTCATTAAAATAGAATTAGTACTTCACATATAATATATGAAATATTATCATTATAATATATGAAATACTTTACTTAGTATTTTTCCCATGATTGCCTCGTGGCAATATACATGGCAATACAATTCAAACTCAATACAATTGAAGTTACACGTACTCAAGAAAAACTCACACTGACGTGGTTTTTTCTTAGGGTTAGTGTGTGGTTGTGAGTTTCGTATAATTTTATGCTTGAAAAAAGCCCGGGTGGGACCGGGGTTCGAACTGACAACCTTTGGGTTGGTAGATAGGCACGTTGCCACGCTACTACCGTACCCCCAATCGTACATCGATACGGACAACCATAAATGTAAATTATTATTGACAAAATAATCATTGATAGTCAATATGGCAGTTATAATGATGATAATATGTGTCTGTATTTACTTTTTTGATATACTTGAAATTATATTTTAGGTTTGTTTCATTAAAAAAATAATTTAATTTTTCTTAAAATGCAATCTGAACATCACACGTATTACTGTATACGATGAAGATTCAAAGATAATTCAACTTCATACTATAAAACTGGAATAGAAAAATTTAAAAAAAAAGTAAATAAAATAATAATAAAATTTAAAAAATAATATAATAATAAAGAAATAAAAGTAAAAAGAAACTTACATAGAAACTCGATTATTAACAATCTTGTAATGATACTTATTGAACCTTTTTTATTTTTTTTTCATCAAATTTATATTAAAATAAATTATTTAAATACTGTATTTTTAGTAGCTCATCTAATGTATGTTATACCTATTCATTCAGGCACTGTGAAGACAGATTAGAGAAAATAGATAAGGTCTACTAATTTCGTTAAGCTGTTTTTTAAAAAAGCACTCTATAGTTGAAAAAAAGATTTGAAAGCGGTAAGATGTCAAAGACTTTACTTCGACACAAATAGCCAATAATTTTAAAATTCATTTAGTTTTGAAGAATATGGATGTTTTTGTCATCAGGTAAATACTTGTCTCATCCATTTTTCTTTTTAGAAATTATTGTTTCCATAATTTATGAAAAATATTTCTTGAGATTCCGTTAACATTAACTGATATATTAATATTACTTGTATATAAGTCAGTATGAAAAATGTTACTGACATACTAGGATGTTTAATTGGTTCAATAATAATAATATTTTTATTGAAGATTTTGAAGTAATTTTGACTGATTACTTTAAATGGGCTTGAGTTAGATGCAAGTTTCTACGTTTTAATAATGAAATTCGACTGAACCGCGTGCTGAACAGCGGAAATAGTCTCTATGTTAAGTTATATATTTGAGTTAAAATCCATTGAAGATAGGAATCCTACTGTTTTACAAGAAATTTCAGCCGTATCCAACGATATCAGTAAAAAAACAAAAAAACTGTTAAGTTCAACTGGAAATATTGTCCGGAATTAAATGGAATCTAAGCTCGAAAATTCTGGATTTCTCCGGGTATGAATCAAATTTTGTTTTGTCCAAAATAAAAATATGGAAGATATACCTAATATAAATTATTTTAAAATCTCCTTTTTTCTTTTTGATATTCTACCTCTCTCCCCTGGATTCGCCGATGGCTTGTGTTTTGTATTAGGTACGCTGGTATTTGATGTGAAAAGAAAGCACCAATGCCCTTAAGGAAGACGTAAATCCAAATAAACAAACAAATACATAGAAGCTATCCGTAAAGAGTTTTCCAGAGAGAAAATTACCACTTAACTGGCCCTACATGGAAATTTCTTTGCAAATTAAATAATAAAGAAGTGAATAATAAAGAATAACATAAAATTTATTATTACTTTTCCAGTCAAATTTATTAAAATACTAATACTAATCATATTAAAAATATATTACTTAAAAGTAGCTCTTTAATCTAAATAACTGAAAGTTGTTTGAAGTGGGAAAAGTATAAAAAGACTAACAATTTCTGTGATATTTTAAACATATTATATTGTGCACAATAATTAAACACGTCGAAAGGCCACCTATAGTTTTTATTGATCTATTAGCTAATACCATTTAGAGTAATTAAAAAAAAATGACCATTTTTTCACCAATTGAGACTCTGGATATATAGATATAGAATAGATTCTTAAATGTCTAAAAATCAACATTTAAATATCTTAATTTTTTTCGGAAAATGTAAATAACTTAATATTTTTTTTTGTAGGCATAACACATAACTTGCTGAACTTTTTGATGATGTTATCTATAATATTTGTAATGAAAAATATTGTTTTATGGTGGGGATGCACGTTAATGGTGCGCTAGATCAGATATTATCAGGATAGAAGCAGAATTATTTTTGTCTAGCTTCATCAAGATCTGAGGAGGTGGGTGTTACGACCGAGAGATATGATATAGATTGACAAGGATATAACCTCAAATCATTTCAAAAATTTAAATACTCTTTGTCTGTATTGGAGGGGAAACTGTGCCTCTTCGAATTCCTCCAATGGATGTATGAATATGTAGATACGATATGGCTATATGGTTCTATATGGCTCGATACGATCGGATATATAAGTATAGGTGCAACAAGTATAAGTTGTGATCTAGATTTCTAATCATTAAGATGGAATTCGATAATTTCTATTCAATTTAATATGAAACTTCACTAGTTATTGTTTAGAGTAAACATTGACATTTTGGCAGTAACAATACAACGATCTGCAAACAAAGGCCATTATACTGTTGGCAAAGCCCCTTTGTTGGAAGGAGTGGATGGAGTACTGGCTGGATCGAACTGGATCGTACCGGTCTTGAAGGAGGAGTCTCAGGACGGGTGAAAGCCCCGGGTTAACTTTTCTTGACCGCATTGTCTAGTTTATTGAAGCAACCCAACGGAATTATGCATATGTTTCATATCTATGAAGGAAATTGTAGAATTTAAGGTAAACCATTTTGTTTCTAAGTATTCATACGTTTTACAGAACAAAGATTTCAAAATATTCTTCATTCAAAATAACGTAATAGCCTTTCGTTCGAACTCCGGTTACCACCATACTTGATAATTAGAGATGATTATCAATCATAACTCCTCAAATATCTTGCTTCTGTTTATTATTTATAGTTAATATTCTGGATTTTCTTTTTAGGAAGTTTGATTTTATTAATTTTTATAAATTGTTGAGGTTAAAAAACTTCCAAAGGTGAATATAATCTATTCTATATTTTTCTTCATTGTATAACGTTCCTGGACCATTGTCCCATATTCATGCACCTTTACAATCACCATGCTTGTCATATTTTCAATTTCACTATCGAAATCATATCATCCATATATCATGGTTGAAAATTGTTTTACATTTAATTTAATGGAATCTTTATGACATTTCTTCTAAGTTTTCAGTGATAAGAAAAAATCGTCTTGCCTTTGAACAAAGTAACATAGCTTCAGTTTCGTCATATGAGATCCTTTGTTAAGGATTAAGGACTTGTTCATTGTTAGAGTAAGAAAGGTCAGAAAGAATCGTTCTGATAAATTTTGCAGTTATAACCTTTTTAGAGGGAGGACTTCAAATTTTCAGATCCATTTTAATTAAAGCAGCCATGTCTTAAAATCTGTGAACTTTGTTTTTCATTCATATTCGAAAAGACCACCAGAATTTTACCAGAAAAAGTATTTTCATTTTTATCCTCAACTCATTGAGTGTTTTAAGTGATAAAAAAAATTTATACCACTACAACTCAAGAAAGGCTGGGTGGACCCTAGGAGAGCTCAGGAGAGGTTAGGGCTGACTCACGGCTACAGTGAAACAGAAAATAATTATTTACCACAGCGGGATTCGAACCTGGGGTTTTGGAATTATTAGCACAGCGCCTTACCAATGAGGTACCTAATCCTTCATTTAAGTGATAAATGTCAGAAAGAGAGCTTTAGCAAATATTTAGGTAGTAAAACAATAAATCATCTGGTCTTTATCTCATGAAGTTTTGTACCGCGAAATAAATATTGACTGATATAGGGGGAAATCGAACCCACACAAAAAAACCTTTCCATCCAAGGGCCTTGCAGATGACAAAATAAAAAATTATATCGACCTGGTTCTTGCACCAAACATTCGTTTTATGAGTAAAATATTATGAAATATACAATCTTTAAAACATAATATTTTCATCAATAAATTAAAATTATTAAATGAATTCGGCTTGGAGATTTTTCACACAAAAGTTGGTAGCAGATTTTTAACCAACACTCCATTTTTCCTGATGAAAATAATAATAATTGTTTTCAGTTCCGAAATGTTTGAAACAAAATTTTTAAAACATTAATTGAAATTAATGTTCGATTCGAAGCACAATATTTTAATTTAATAGGTTTCGATATAAAAATTGACAAAAAAAACACAACCAAAATTGAGGTTGCATTACTTTGTGGCTAGTTCTAAACCACGTTGTAACACTTCATTAAAAAAAAATAAAAATAGTTTTTTTATACCACTTAGATTATAAACTATATTCACTTAGATTATATTTTTATAGATTATAGCACTTCGAGCACAAAACTAATATCATAAAATTGAAATTCTTCGACGGAGGAAAGCTCCTATATCAAGAATCAAGAATTCCATTGGAGTTGGTTTCACAATATTAGTGATTCGGAAATAGAGAATTTCAGAGTGATACATTTTTTTAAATAATAAATAATTAAATTGTAGACCGTCGGATCTGTTGAGTTGTACGTCAAGAGATCAGAGTTCTTCTATAGAATGAAGTATATTTGTTAAAAAAAAAAATAAAAAATCTATTCAACATTATCATTTTTGGAAAGGGAAATAAAATTTCGACAAGCTTCGATTTTTTTTAGATATACCGAAAATCCTTAATAACAGCTAAACCCTTTGACCAATTCAAACCATATTTGGAAGATTAATTCTTGAACTACACGATTTACTTTAACATAGGTATTTTCCGCAAAAAAACTTAATTTTGTAATAAATTTATTTTTTTACACAAACCTCATAAAATTGAATACAGAGCTTTTTTTATTTTCAAAATAGAGACGTTTTGGCGTGCTGATTCAAAATCTGCTTACAGTATAAGTGAGAAAATTTTTGTTTGCAAATAAAAATCATGTTCTTTTTAATTATTCCCGAAATTACTTTACTTACAACTAAAGAAACTTATATAAAGAACTATTGTACGTCATAAAATTAAATTATATGTTATTAAATACTACAACAGAAGAAATGTTTTATACGATAAAATTATTAAAATAATTTCCTGCTTATTCGGCTTAGAAAATTTAATTTCGCACTGAGTAATTAATGCAAACTTGAGAAATGCTTTATTCATCTATGCTGCTCAAATACATCGGGCTGCTACATTACACAGCATATTAATAAATCCGTGATAGGACATATATAAATTACATATATTTACATGATATAATAAAAAAGAAAGAAAACAGTTTTTTTACAATCAATTCCAGTCTACACACAAAATACAAATAATTCAATTCATTCCTTTTTTTTTTTTCCCTTTTTCGTCCATTTCACAATTTTTATTTCATTTGAAAGACAAATTCACTCTCCCGAATTCCTCCTCTCAGATCCTTCCCAGTGACCTGTTTAACAAATTTACTATTAGACAGTAATGTGAGATCAAACCAGAGAAATAATAGTCACAGCAGTAAATCAGTTTACAGCAAAACAAACAAATAAATACATTTTGCCAAAACAAAACTAATACATATAATTAAAAGACAATATAATAAAAAGTTGGTTAAAAGAAATACTTGACTGGATAAATAAGTTAAAAAAACTAAATAAATAAAAAAAATAATAATAAAATAATTTAATGAATAAATAAGTTAAAACACACAAATCGATAGGTTCACCTACTAAAATAAATAAATAAAACAATGAATAATCCAGAGCTAATTCCCATGTAGGTGATGATGTATAATCCCCATCCAAAATAATATTTTCCGCCAAGATCGCAATATCCCAATGCTTACACCTAGGCCTTCTTGTTCCATCATTTGGATAAGTTCATCAACGGAAAAATGTTTAAATATGAGGTAGCTAAGAAGACACACGAAATGGTTGATTTTTTAATAATAATGTGCCAAAGTTCGGGCTGATAAGTAACGGAACAGGTTCGAAACTCTTTCAGATGTACTTACTTTTTTTTCTTCAATTTCATTTCCTTTATATTATGTATTATTTTTTTAAATACTATTATTGTTATTATTTATTTGTTATATTCTTTTTTCTTAAGTTTAGTCTATTTATTAACGTAATTAATACTTATTTGTTACGTTGTCCTTATTTGTGGCAAGTTGTATTATTATTCTTCAATAAAAAAGAATTATAAAATAAAATGTAACTTATTCATTAAGAGACTATACATCCTCTCGATTCTATACCTTCGATCTCCAAGTGATTGCAACATTCTATTCAGCTTACTAAATAATTTGAACATTTTTAAAAATTCGTTTGTTTAAAATGAAATTTTTTTTTAGTTTTTACATTTTCTTAAATCTACTCTAAAAACAAATTTTTCGGTGGAAGAACCTTGTAGATATAATTTTTTTAACTCGAGATATAAAATATAGCAGTTTCAGTGTTTTTTTAAAATTTAAGCTTTCAGAGTTTATAGGACGAAACTGATTGACATTTGTCAATTTTTATTCAATGAAGTATCAAAAAATATCGAAATCGACAACTAACACACACTGCTTGTAAATACATAATAATTTAAACATATACAATGTTTAAGGTATTATTTTGTTCAGGTTTTATCTCCTAATTAGGGATGATTAATTGATTCGTAAGTAATATATGTTTTTATAACGAAAAAAATATTCAGTAATAATAATTTTCAAGTAAGTTATAGACAAATATAAAAATTCCTCAAGATGACTAATTCATTTTCGCCGAATACAGATTAATATCAAAAACGTGTAAAAATATTTTTCATACTGCATTAAAATGATAAAAATAAAAAATGTTAATCATACTTCACTATCTGAATTGATAATAAACTACAATAATTAAACTGTTATAGGTGATGATTTAGAATTAGTCACAGTTAAAAATGAAGTCACATTGTAGATAAAATGTCTGCGTTAATGAACAAAAAATTGAGTTTATAAAAGATATTAATAAAATAAAAAATATTACATTAGTATTAAATCTGTATATGTATCTCTAAGCGGCTCAGAGTAAAAGTGGTGTAAGTAATTCGATCCTTATCACAAAGAGAGAGAAATACTTTATTCATTCATGCTGGCCAAATACATCTGGTTGCTACATTGCACAGCATACTTATCAATCCGTGATCGGACATATATAAATTACATATAATTACATGATATAATAAAATAGGAAGAAAACAGTTTTTTTTCCCCACTATTTCCGTTTTTTTTTCTTTTTAAGAGAGAGAGAAATACTTTATTAAAAAAATTAAAAAAAACTCATTCTACCCGCTTTGGTTTTTCTATAAAACTTTTAGTACACCACAAAAATATACTAAAAACAAAAAAAAAAATTTAAACCCCGTCTTTGCTGAAATTAGTTCCATTTAACAACTATTTTTTTGTTTACTAATACGCATAAAAAAATGGGAACATTAAGGTAATAAATGTATATCAGTATAAAACATAAAAGAAGGTTAAATTAGACTTATAATGACAGATTCTGGCTGAAAAAGATGTATCTCATCTATTATTTATTATACTTCAAATTTTCCTCAAAAAATATAATTTTTTAGAGCATACCATTAGAGGTATGTATGAACGAATTATCAATCCAACTTTGTAGCCTCGTGTTTAATTACATCGTGGTTAATTTCGAGTGTTAACCGTAAGAGTAGATAATATTACTACTCTTACGGTTAACACTCGAATCACTCAAACACAAAATAATAATTTATAAACTCCGTTATTAATCTGTATACATCGCTGCTTAGCTTTGATAAGGGCACAAATTTTCACTACATAAAGTATAAATTTTATTTTGAATTGGCCGTATCCCAAAAATTAAGTATCTATATTAGAGTTACTTTCTCTATGGTGTTCCCTTATGGACTGTACTAAAGGTTACTGCGATGTCATAAAGTACGATCTAAGAAATACAGCAAATAAAAAATAAAACAAGGTTTTTTTTTTTGTCAAATGCGTCATAAAAGTAAAGCGATAACACATTTCAAATAAGTACCAAAAATAAATAAATCGTTTTTTAATTAATTTATGAGAAAATTAACCATCGTTTATCTGTCCAATTTAGAAACACACAAATTTATAACTAACATTAACACCACGTGACACATAATTGTATAATTAAAAATATTTGAAAATTGAATTTCGTCTCGTTAGATCCGCAAGATTACATTTGTATCCGGTGCTATCCGGTTAACTGAAGACCTGATTCCTTGACTTGTATACACTACAACTTCCATATATAAACCAATTGTTTCTCAATTCCTTCTTGAAACAGCCAAATCATCAGGAACCACCTGCATTGTTCGAGTCCTTGCGCAATAAAGTGTAAAATAATTCTCTTTATTACCGTTAGGGATTGGGTGTTGACAGTATGATCCTTATTAGGACCTGCTACTGACCTAGAATACTAACATCTCGATATTTCCCTGAAGAAAAGCTAAAAGAAATGTTTCGTTATCGGTTTGCTTAGTCATACCACGCGTGTGTCGTATAATTGATATGCACCTTATCGCATCTGTAGATTCTTCTACCGACTTGTTCCGAAGAAGGACTTAGTCACATTGATAACACATTTTTCTGTTTAGAAAACAACCGTACATATCCATAGTGTCCCAGTTTATCTGTTCACTTCTCCTAGCCTTTAAACTTTTTGGAATTTTGATTTAATTTTCGCAAGGTCATAACAGTGGCATTTATACTTCTGAGGGTATTATTAATTTTCCTCTAGGTTGGTCTTCAGCGCACCTAAATCTGGAATTCCCGATAGAATAGGTTATTTATTATTATTATTTTTTTTTAAAGATTATAATAGTAAACAGGATTTTAAGACTAATTGAAATCTTGCATTTTTTTTTTTATCCGATGCGTTTTTTAGGCATAAATTACCAAAATTCCTAAATAAATATATTATGGTTTTTGACAATATGCTCACAAAGGGAACAAAATTTTAAAACCTTATATCCTATGAGAATTCGCCATTATAATTTGAGCTTATTGTCTTTATTATGAAGCTTCAATTATTATGACGGATTCTTAAAGCAAATTGAATTCTGAAAATATTTTGTACTCTGGGGTTTATCGGTTTTCTACATAGTTTGCAGGAAAATCGTGCAAAACTGTAGGGAATTATTAATAGTTTTGGCAAACTATTTGGACTTCAGTATGCATCGGAGAAAAAAAAAAATTAAAAACGATATGAATTCACGTTACTAAGAAAAATTAATTTAAAAACTTATAATGGTTATTGGTTATTAAACTTATAATAACTTATTATTATTCTCAAATCATTCCAAAAAATATCAGATACAAATTTCTTGTACTATTCTATCACTTTCATGTTATAGTGAAAAAACTGTTTATAGGCCCTAATATTGGAAATATTTGCTTTCTTTATTATTTTTAGTGTTATACTACTTTCATGAAAACTGGCTCATTTCACTTAGAAATGGCTGACAAAACTGTTTTGAAAAGAAGTCCATTTTTAGTTTCTTTTACAAAATCTCTCAAGAATCTTTATCACTCCTCCGAATCTTCAGTGAAACCTGTGTTATAACTACCTTATATTCTATTTCAATCTCTGGTATTAATATTCCATTTAGTGATATTTTCACTGACCATACTTTGATCTCTCTCATCAATAGTACTTAAGGTTATTATATTAAGGGAATTAACGGTTATCCATCAGGAGTTCAACTCCCACTTTTCTTTAATTTTCTGAGGAGTATGTTATATTTTTGAACTGGACCGAACACATCGAGATTTCTTGACCAATAATACATGGATGAGATTTGGCTAGAATGAAGCCTGAACATTTTTTTTCCCCTGTCCACCAAGAAGGAGTCTTATCTCCTGAGGCAATTAATGCATGTTTGTGAATTATAATTTTTAAATTAAAATAAAAAATACCTCGCATTTTCACATCATTATGAATTATTTTCGATTTGAAAATAGATGAAAGAGCTAACGTAAATTTTAGTTACATTAATGTGGAGTTCTTAGCGGTAACAAAAAGGAAATGAAACTCGAACAGGAAAACTTTCCTTTCGAATTTTTCATTAGGATAATTTAATTATTTCACTATTTATATATCTGTAATCATTACTTACATATTTTAATCTCATATACTTTCATATTAATTTTAATTACTCATTATTTAAATTTTCTTCCGCACCTTTCAATGTGTTCATTTCTTTATTTAAATGAGCGCAGTCTGATTTTTAATAACTTTTTTATTAATTGTTTTGTATAATTGTTACCTCTGCAATATTACATTTATTATCATCTACTATCTACTTAATTTATTGTTATGTATACTCCCAAGTTTGTTTGTTATTATTTTCTTTGTCTCTGAATTCTGGCTATTATCTCGTTGTTTTTTTTTTCAGCTCTAATGGAGGTCTGAAATTCAGGTCAAAACGTCATAGCTTAGCGCACCACCGATCATCTCATATCGAATCTATGAACTATAAATACTTGACTCTTAAATTTAGGTACCACTTGTGGTTAATAATTAAAACTCCTGATATTAGATTATAAATAAAAAATGTATGTATTAAAAAGTTTTCTTTCTTCACGGACTGAGGCATTTTAAACTGGTCCCATTTGAACCCTGATTCCCATCCACAACTGCCTTTAATTGTATGTAGTTGTCTTTGATGGTTTAATTATCCATTGATAAAAATTTCATCACACAACTCTCGTGAGTCAAACACGTGCTATTCTGGTTCAGACTGGTCTCTGTAATAGCGAAACAAACAAATCGAACAGAATGAATTTAACTGTCATAATCAATCATGTAGTCTTAGGATGGGTCTGGTTGTAGTTATTATTTAAAGCAAAAATTAACCCAGAAGACGAGGTCATCGAGGTCATTATGGCCCTGCACGGTGGAGCGAGGATCCCAGAGTAGTTGGTTCAGAACATGCGGGTTCGATTCACACCTGGATCAGTAAATATTTATTGTACAGGTCAACGAAATCTTCAGCCAATTAAAAACAAATTTAACATTTGAAATACCAAATTATGTATTATTTTTATCAAGAAAATCAAAGAAATAATGGGAGCGATTATTGTTTAGATCAGAGTATATAACTGATGCTTCTGTGAAATTCTGAAATTTTGAATCCAGGACTTTAAAACTTGGGTACTCTTTTATTAAGAAATTACATCTTAGATCTTCCATGTAGCATCCCCAAGTTGGAACATCTGAAAAGGTATACCATAACTTTTTTTTAGACCTATCACTACATTTGATTTCCTAGGACCATCCATGGCGCTACAATTCATGTAGAGTCAAGATGCACTGCAGTTTCAACTCCCATTTATCTCCGTAAAATGCGGCAGAAGTCTAAGATAGTCTGGGTATCTCTACCCATTCTATCCCTTCATCGAAATCTAGGTCTGCCCACTCCGGTACTTTGGAAAATCCGGACAAATTGTTTGGAAATTATAGATTTTTCTACTTCTCCCTGATAAATTATAGCAACTTTCCTGTCTGTGATAAATAAATATCAATATCTCTACATCTGATCCAAAATATATTTCATAATAATGAAACCGTAAATCATATTTATATTATTTTAGTTGTTCTACATTACTCAATAAAAACTCTGCATTTAACTATGAAGATAAACCTATTGATTTTTTTTAAGGATCGAATACCTCCTGATATTTTGGTCTTTCTTGAAGGATTTACCTTGACAGACTCCACCGAAAAAAAAGTCAAGCAGTTTAGCATACATATAGGACCATAGGTGACGTGAACAGCCAATAAGCTTATTTCTTGAACTATCACATCCTATCTATTTCTCAGGTTTGAAGTTAGAATAGAAATATATAACATAAATACATTAATGAAAGACATAAAAAAAACACACAAGGTTGGGCGCCAATTACGGTCACGACATTGGTTCAATATTTGACCTTCATCGTAAATAAAGCCTGTTTGTTTTATAAAGTTAATAACCAGTAATTAGTTAATTACATCGAATCTAACAAGTGTAAGAGAAAAAAAAGTGTTAATTTAATAATCCAACTAAACTGTTGAAGTTGTTGTTGTTGTCTGGGGCTTAAGGGCGTAAAACCCTGAGGTCATCAACGCCCATGTTGATGTACTGTTGAAGTACATACGAAGGAAGTAGTTTTTTTCTTAATTTACAACATAATTCAAATATTAAGTATTCAATGAAATGAATACAAATTATAAAACGTTTCCCGTAACAGTAAGTATGAAATAAAGATATAT
>NW_027108914.1:4131521-4156926 GCF_000696795.3 Halyomorpha halys
AAATAAAATCTCTTATATATATTCCTACATTTTTGTTTTCTTAAGGTGATCAAATATTTCCACAATGTGAGGGTGATTATCATGAAGTAAATTTGCCAAATGATATGGTAATACGGTGTATAACAAATGCTTGCAGTCTGTCAATATGTGTTTAACAGTTAGTGGTACGTTACACTGTCTACATGTTTGTCTAAATTTCCCTGACAGTAAGTATTCTTGCCTTAGTCGAGTGTGTCAAATTCGTAGTCATCCAGTACTACGTCATGTTGTCTGCAGCTTTGGATATGTCTTCCATGGAAGAACTGTACTCTTAATATATTTTCTGTTGTGTTGGTTCAAGTTGTGGAGCAATGAAAGCAGTCAGGTGGTGGGATCAATGATACAGCTTTTGCCGCTTGGTCGGCTTTATAATTGCAGGTGATGGCATTGTGTCCTAGTATCCAAATGAACAAAACTGTGCCGTCAGTCCAATTTAACTTGATGATCATTTGAAATATAAGTACTGCGATAGGTTTTGTTGTATATATGTTTTTCAAAAATGACAGTGTATTCATAGAATCTGTGTATAGTTGGATATAATTTTTGTTTGTTTCTATAATTTATCTCCAAGATTACTATAAAATCATACATTGATGGATTTTTTTAAAATTTAAAGCCAAGGATTTCCAGAATTTATACAACTATGTAATGAAAGTGATTTGCGTAATATTTCGAATATAGGATTACACCAAGGCAGGTCGAAGGTGTTTTCAAGGTTTTAACTTCTATGAAGTGATATGGAAAAGAATATAAGAGAGATTTGGTACAACGGCATTGACATCCATCGACCCAGTGACCAATTCTATTAATATCATGCTGTAGTTTGTGGGATGCTTCAATTGGATTAAGAGGATGGATGGGAAAGATTAATGCATAGTCCATGAGGATATAGATGGTGTCAGGGATCATTAATGTTAGTATTGATGAAGTATCTATTTTGTGGCAAATCTTTGTCAAAGGGATTATTAAGGTCATTATGCGTAATTGTTTTTGTGACAAAAGAAGTGTTGAAGTTTTAAAGAAATATTTTTGGATTTAAGGAACATATGCTAGAGGAATTGGATGGCTCTAAGACACGGCTCCAATTCTACTGGAATCAGTATTTCTTTATAGGTCTTATTATATCTTTGTAGATTTTGCGATAAATTGGAATTTTAGTGATGTAATCGAAAACCGCGTGCAGTTTCTTGCCCTTTTAGTCTTATGTATAAATGAAGGTTCATATAAAACCATATTACATGAATTGAAAATGATTTATTGCCACTCACTTGAACGTAAGTTCATAAGCACAATATATAATATTTGAATTATTTAAAGTTGTGGAGTATACTGTCCTTTTGTTGTTTAATCTTCAAAAGATAAATGTGAGTTGTTGAATAAGAAGACAAAAACGATGCTTAATTCTGTGAAATTATTTTTAGTTACTATGAAGAGGAAGGGGAAAGAATAGTGATTAAAATACAATTCTTAAGGTTGAAAATTAGCTAAAAATGAATCGATAAAATATAAGTCAATTTATGTTGTTTATTTATGTTTCCAATATCATGTTTACAAAATCCATAAACAGTTATTCACTTTTCACATAAAGTTTCATTTTAACAGTTTCCCCAAAACCTACTTTCTATTTTTTTTTACAAAATAACTAATTTGTTTTTAAGCTTTATTTAAAAGTTTCAGTAGAACATTTATTTTATTGGATTTTATAAAAATATTATAAGGAAATATATAATTAAAAACAAATTAATTTATTAATTAATTTAGAACATTTATTTTATTGGGTTTTATAAAAATATTATAAGGAAATATATAATTAAAAAAAAATAATTATCTTTTCCATGATTATAGTTGCAATTTAAATACAATGGATTATAGATTTTCCGAATAAAAATATTTCAAGGAAACATTTAATTAAAATAACTTAATTACTTTTGTCCATTATTTTTTTTAAATTTAAATACAATGGAGCATTGCTTTTCACGTGTTATTCTAATTTTATTTATTGTGAAATGGTTTGTTGGAATATGTTTTTTGCTGAAATTTTATTGTCAAGGCTAATCAGGTCAATGTTGGAAGAATATTTTCTACTCTAGATTACGTTTTTTGTAATTATTGATACAATTTGATAAATGATATTTTATAGGAAATTAATATTATTAAAAATAATCTAAAATGATCTCTAATAATAAACATATAAAGGTATATAAAATATGTTTTGTAGTACACGTATTGCCACAAGGTAATCCAAGGCAATATTATACTAGTATACATTTATTATTTCCATTGTTTATTGTTGTGTATGTATTGTATGAATTTAATAATAAAGGAGGTTACGAAAAATAAAATACTACGTGTATGTATACACATGCCTCTCAGCCACTATATATTTTATTATTTTTATTAGTATATTTATTTTATGATCTTTATGTAAGAAATATTATTATATTATTAGTTAAAATAGAATTATTTAAATAGAAATATTATTATTTATTATTTGAATATTTGCTTTATAATTTTTATGGAAAAAATATTCAATAAGCCTAATGAAATTATGAGCTTTATGCATTAAGCTTTATTACAAACAATAAATAATAAAATATAGAGTGGCTTGTAGCACGTGTATACACAAGTGTATACACACGTGTTTATACAATAAAGCATAATTTATTATGTGACGTGTTTTATTTTTATTAATGACGTTTATACTACGTGTATTCACGTGCTACAAGCCACTCTATATTTTATTATTTGTACATTTATTTTATAATTTTTATGTAAGAAATAATCAATAAACGTAATAATGAAATTATGAGCTTTATGGGTTATGCTTGATTATGAAACATATTTTAGTTTTACTAATTACGGACATACTATGTGTATACACCTGCCCCTCGGCCACTGTATGTGGAATGAGTAAAATAAAAATTAAAAACTATTTTCCTGTACTAATTGGGAATGGAATGTATTCTCTTCTTAATATTTGATTAATTCAAAACAGAAATATATTAATAAAAATAGATAGAAGAAAAGAGGGGATTCTCAGAAACCTCAGTGGTTTGGGAGGGGCAGGAAAGAAGGAGGGGATGTTCTTTACTCCAGGATACTTCAGAGGGGGGGACATTTGGGGTTTAGAATTCATCGTTTGTGCAGAGCTCGTAGAGTGATTAACATTGAGCGTACATTGTGAGCCGTATTCTTATCTATCCAATCTCTTATCAGCATCAAGTCTCTTCCAGTATCTACATAGACCAAATTATATGAATAATTTTGTTTATATCTTCTCACTTGAAAATATTAAAATAAATTTTCAAGTATCTCGAAATTCTCAAGATAATCAAAAAATACTGGGAACGCAAACGTATAAAATTCAAGTGGTCGATTTATATCCCAAATGTAGCTCAATTGCTGGCGGCTTCCTGAAGGTAAGTGGAAGAATTTTTTCAACACTTTTTAACATTCTTAAAAGGTTGATCAAAATCAATTTGAATTATTAATGATCTCGTGTTAGAGAATAGCACGATTTCTATTTTTTATGAATAATTTAAAATTCAAGGAAAACAAGTAAATTGAGTTTATAGGAGTATTGAAATAATAAATTTTTAAAAAGCACTATAATAATATTAAGGGTTTTAAAGTTTGAGTAGTCTTCATGAAGAAAAAGATTGAATGTTTTATTCTTTACTTCAACCAGTTTCTTAAATCGATAAATACTAATTTTTTTTTTTTGCTGATTATTTGCTCAATAATTTTAGTAAAATGACGAATTATTTGGCCATCAGATTGTTCATACTTTCTTTTCAGGTATTCACACCAGCTGATAATATCTAGTGCTTAAGAAAATGATTTTTCAATCCACCTTTTTACTCTATTAGTATTAGTTATCATGTTTATTTGAGTTTAATATTTATTAATTTATTTAATAATTATTCATTATTTATTACATATTATTTGTTTTAAAATTAATAGTTTGTTTACTCTTTGATGAATTAACTGATATTAACAATTTAAGGGTTCGCTGAAAAATGAAATTTGGATATAAATGTACTATTTTGTGAAGAAAATAAAAACTGACCGAGGAATTTTTAGCACTTATCATTGGTTACCATGTTATTCAAGAGATGGTCGGAATAATTGGGGAAATTGATTAGAAATGAATTTAAGAACTTGGGGTCTTGAATTAATGGAAACTTTTTATAAATTATTAGAATTTATAAATACAAAGAAGACCTAAACTATATATTCTTATAAAAGTTCTACATTTATTATTCGGATAGACAGTGCTCTCGTACATGTACGCAAACATTTAAAAAAATTAAAATAATTGGATAAAATTATTTATTATTTATTTTACTTTATTTGGATAGGTTTCTGCTTTGAGATTTATTACATTTCATAAAAAAAACACAAATATGAAATTCCTCACCTTTCACTCATTAATCGATAGTAAGCCTGATTACAACTAAATTTAAAATTCAATGTATATATGGTTTTATATTATCATGTAAATGTATATGAAGTATGTACATGATATACATGAATGTATCACTAATGTTCAATTTAGTGGGAGAATTATTGATTATTAACTATTTTATTATAAAACTACACATATATGCAAAAAGAGTTATAATTATTTTTATGAACTATATTTCAAGATAATATTCAATTAAAATTTTTATTTCAAACCTCATAAATACTTTTAATTTACTTTTTCCTTAAGTATGTTATTAAACAAATTATGATTGCTTCAGTTAACTTGCTGTGCTATCGCTCTATTTTTTCATCAGTCGCTCCGTACCTGCGGAAACATAGAAGTTCTTTTAAGCTCGTGAACACATCACTTAAACTGAACAGAGAAGGTCTTTAAACTTAATAAATTAATCAAGTTATAATTAAATAATGAGATTTATTTATCTAATATATTAATAAAATATGGAATTTACCTAATGCTCCGATGCAGATAAGGATAAAATAATTTAGTTTATATGTTAAGGCGAGGTAAAATTCATAGACTAACCAACATAATTAACAGTAATTTAAACAATCAGTAAAATATGTGTTTTCTTGAACTTTTCATGATAATTTTTTTTTTATTTCTTACAGCAAATCTTCAATACCGTGGAAGACAATTTTAAGCGTCTTCCGACATAACTATTAGAGAAAAGTCAGCAAGGCTAAGAAGATATAAGCTCACTGGTTTGTTATTAAATTTATCTAATTATTTTACTTACAGCATAAAACCAATCATAATATAATTTATAATTTTCATTATATGGTATAATCATTCATAATTTAACAGTTTGATGGACAAAAATGAAAAAAAATAATGAGTATTGTAAGTCAGAGATGTTGCAGTACTCTATTTTTAGCAATGATATTTATTTATTTATTAGCTTCCTTTACAAAAGTAGAAGTGTAGGAGCCACCAAATACATTAGTTTACACTCTTTAAAAATAATTAACTCTTTTTTTTTATTTTCAATTACTTATATATGGAATATAGTAAGCGGAATTATTACTATCGTGAAAAATTTCGAATTCCAGATTTCTTCGGAAATACATATTTTGAGATCCCTTGTGTTCAAATACGTCTTTCAAAATGGTGTGTGTGAACAGCCAAGCCCAAAAACGATAAGTTCTGCTTAACTGAAATTACATATTTAAGGCAGGACATATTGCCTTAATACTCATACATAAATTTGATGGAGTCGTATGCTTGGTATTCGGTTAAGATGTGTTTTCGATAAGCCGCGTTCCGCAAGTCTTTGATACAGGTGGAGAATCGAGGGCCATAAGGTAACCCTGGGTCAAGCGCGTTTGACCTATTCGAAGACGCATCAAAATCACCTCCTCTCTGCCCAGGATTTCTGGTGGAGGATATCCAAGGGGAAACATCAATTCTGAATTTCTCGTAATTCATTGTCAGTAACATTTGATGTCATTTCAATTTAATTTTCTGTTTAATGAGGGCAATGAAGTCATCAACATTTGTCACCAAAAGTGAAATATCTTATACACAATAAATTTTATGATTTGTCTTCGTCCTCATGTTATTTCCCCTTTATAGGAGTCTTTTGTATACGTTTTGTATTGCTACAAATAATGAGAAACAGTTAATTTACTTCCAAATAAATAAAGTAAGGTACTTTTGAGGAAACAATTTTGAAACTTGGGAATTAGTTCCTCTTAGATTATTTTAATGAGAATATTGGTCTATCTATTAAACAACATTGAATTGTACACCGGTAAAACAGGCCTAACCAAAAGTGTTAGAGTAATTATGAAAAGTATAAAATCTACAACGTTATGTGACAATTCACCAAAGTCTACTTTAGCTTAAAGTTCTTAAATTTCCAAGTCATTTATGACTATACTATCTTGAATACATAATTTCAGTTTTGAACAAATATTTTTTTATGAGCTAGGCTGTTAACATACTCCCAGAACATTTCGCGAAACTGAGTTATAAAGACAAAAGTGTTCTTGAAACGTGCAGGTATTTCCTTTGAGAACTCGGCTTCCAAAGTTTTCACTATCGCAATACTTTCCCTGACTATTTATTTCATTTACAAGTGAAAGTAAAACATGAAAGTCTAACTGTATTAAAATGTGTTGCGATTTCTGGAGTAATTCGATATAGATTTTAAGGGTTATCTTTCAATAGATCTTTTGCAGTTTTGTTGATTAAATTGCCAGTTTTGATTGGTTTCCATTAAATTGCTCAATATTCATTTTGTATCCCTTTGTTTTTATACGCTGTTACATTTCCGTTTTGTTCTTCTATGCATCTTAAATCACTTTCCCTTCTATTTCCTCCTTCCTTGTATTTTCTTTATTATAACATATATCAGCATATACTGATTCAAATTTATGTTTATTGTCTCACACAGCTTCTATACTTATGCTAATAGCTGAATGTATACTAATTAATTTTTTACTTCATATTCCCCGTGTATTTTAAGGTATTTATATTCTCACTTCTATTATTTTAGCATCACGTTTTTTCTTAGCCCTGAAGAAGGCTTATAACTAAGGTGTCGACCTCGATGATGTCTCGACATCGGCCCATATTTGAAGTTGTACAACCCCTCCTGTCATATCAATAAATAAATATCCATAAAGTAATTAATAATAAATGGAGATGATAGATTGTTTAGAAACGAAACACGGGTCTAATTAAGGAGGCCATAAAATTTGTAAATGAAGTGAGATATCGGAAAAAGAATTGTTGATCTATTAACATACTTTAATTTAGCTGTAAAGTTGATAAATTAATTATTACCTGTAATAATAGAACAAGAGATTAAACTACATAAAAAACATAATTTACAATTACTCGTATTTCAGTTGGGTTTACTAAAATCTTTGATTAATCTTTACTGCAATAAATAAAAAAATTGTTTTGTTTTTAAAATTTGTATGATCCAACCAGATTATGATAATATTTATATGATGTATCAATACAAATCAATGAATTTGTAAATGGTGTCAGCCAGACATGAAGAAAATCAGCACCCAACGGCACCTACTCCTAACCTGAAATTTCTGTTCATGTGAATGTCTTAACAGACTCGTTTTAATAACTTTACAATTATTTTTAGTTATGTGTCTTTTTGAGTCATTATTTTTATTTTAATGCGTGTAGAGATCATAAATTCACCTTAATAAATTTTGGATTCAGATGTACGCTTTTATGTTCGACGTTTATATAATTGTCGAAATTAATCATTTACTTTGAAAAGTCATTTCAATCGTAAATTTATTTTAATAGATTTTTTAGGCTATAAAAATTTATATTATTTAATGATTATCATTGGAGACATACCTGCCATCTTAACTTTTCATAAAATTTTCTTGGAAGCAAGTGTGTTAATGCCAGTTAAAATGAACAATATTTTTATTATAGATATAAAAAAAAGGGAGAAATGATTTTAGTGGATCCAATGACAAATAATTCTTTGCTTAAAACTACGCCTTTATAATCCATTTAGAATTTTTATCAGTTATTTATTATTATTTCATTGTACATTATTCTCGTTTTAATTTTACTGAATACTTACATGAATATATTATTTATTTTAATAATAAGCAATTTAATTAACTTTAAATATAATAATTAACATAATAAGTTCGTCCTTGCTTGGCACACGTTTCATCGGCTTCATAACTGACAATTTCAAAATCATCAGTACACCAGTGTTAAATCAAATAAAATAAAAAATATTTCTACTATTTATAGAGATTAATTTAGATAAATCAAATCATTCAATATAAACATCGATCCTTTTATAAATTGATATATATTTTTGTCTTTCATTAATATTTAATGGATTCACTTTTTGTTTTTAAAGATATTGAAAGGATTGGTATTGGAACCATTTTTTTTTTTTTAATTGGAACCCCATACCACCTCAAAATATTGTTTTCCCCATCTTCCTCTGTTTAATATGGGTTCTAAAAAACTGGGCGTCAGGAAACTACAAATATAGTTTGATGAATTCAAACTTACACTTTCGAAATGCTACTAAGGTGATATCGCCCCAATTGAAGGCCTTAAGAAATATCATGTTGGTCTGTGTTTTGGTTCGCAGGCCCTTGGGAATCCATATAGAAGGCAATAAAGGTGTTTTTTCTTCGGGTTTAGGCTCGATGGAATCGTGTCCTGGTTGGTATATATAGGTTTTTATCTTAGAGTAGTGAAATAACAAAGAAATACAAAATCTTTTTCTGTAAAATCTCAGAATGTACACATTGCTCTCGGAAGAACCTTAAAATATTTCCCCAGATCTGCTGATCCAAAGAAATACCATTCATTTCAGTATGTTGTAAAAGATCTCACCTTATTACTACATATGCCTTATTTTCAGGACCATTGTTCAGTAGAAAACTACTATATATATTCTACTACTATAATATATTCTTTTACTATATTTTCAGCATTGATTGCAATATTTTTTTTTTTAAATATCAATATTTTTTATAAGATTCATTATGCCATCTATAAATCAATAGAGACCCCACTATAGCAGAATTTATATAATCCCTGACCATGAGTGCCTTATGTCCATGTTTAAAAGTTACTTAATGAGATATCGACCTAATGAGAGGAGTGGAACCACCACTTAGTGAAGCATGCAACTCATCATTGACACTGAAACACATTGTAATGACATGCGAACTTACCTTGAAACTAGAACAAATCGCAAAATATCACTTCCACTGTGGCTGAATTACTTTCAAACGAAATAGAAAAGATTGAAAATGTGATAAAATTTCTAAAAACCATAAAAATTGTTCATTTAATTTAACCAGTGTATTGATAATTTTATCATTTTATGTGACTAATTTTTTTAATTACTAATTGAGAGACTAATGACTCACTTGGGTAGATTTGGAGTTTTATAAAATCGAGAATAGAATTTCTCGTTTTCATTACTGTATTTCATTTTCTCCACACTTTCTAACTTATGTTCTAATTTGAAAACAGAATGTTTTTGAAAATGAATCCCACATCTGGAAGACCCATAGTTTGAAATGGAAATGAAAAATACAGTCACCTCGGTTAAACATAGAGGTGTAACCAGGATCATAAAAACGCTTTTCTGGGCCCTTGGCAAGTAAGAAAAATCTGCACCCTGCAATACCGGGGGGTCTGAAAATTATTTTTTTGAATAAGAAAACCTCAATTTGAAAATTAATTAAGAGTTGCAATTTCAAAGATTTTTTTTAAAATTTGTCGTGGTTAGTTTTGCGCCCTCTTTGAACCTGGACCATTGACAAGGGCACATCTTGCCACTGCTGAGCTATGGCCCTGGGTGTAACTCATGGTCTGGAGTTTTATATGGATTGTAGTTTCTTTATAAAACCATCTTACATTTAACTGTAATAATTTATAGGGATGTTGTTGAAACATGAAATGATACCATGGAAAAATAAAGGAATGAAGTTTTCAAAATTTACCACTTTATTTTAGTCTATGTAGACAGATTTGTAGAGAAATTCATATCACCTTGATTTTGAACATAAAATGTATCAGAATTTCTTTTGAATGAAAATGACAATTATTAATTTCTCCCTAGGTAATTATGGCCCAGTCAGACCATTGGGATGTTGGAGGTGAAGTTGGCATCACTGTTGATGCGAGAGAGGAGCGAGGTGGCTGGAAAAACAGATTAGATTTTCTGTTTTCTTGTATATCTTTATCAGTTGGATTGGGCAATGTCTGGAGGTTTCCTTATCTCTGTTACAAAAATGGAGGAGGTAATTATAATTCATTAATCATTATTTATATAAGATGTAATGTCAATTGGCAAAGAGCACAATTAGGCCCACTTGCCAGACAGTTTCCTCACCAGTTACCAAATTACCATTATAAATTCAATTATCTTATCATGAAGATAACATTGGTTCTTGTATGTTAAAATATTGTCAAGATTTCTAGCATATATTTATTTATGTGAAAATAATTTATTAGATTTTAAATTATACATCATAATCATTTTATCCCCTTTACCGCTTGTGCAATGTGGGGTTACAATTTGCCGAGTCTGGACCAGATATCTCGCTCTTGGACCATCCCTCTTCCCCTACTCCGGTCCATATTCCACCTTAACACTCACTTAAATTATACAATAAAATCAAATTAATTATTTCTAGTCCATTTATTTAGTTGGAAAGTTTCTTAGAAATAATAATAAATATGCTGTTGTTGGATTATATCAAATGTCCCTTCCAATACCATGAATTGCTAAATAATTATAACGAACTTGAATAAGAAAAAAAAGGAAAGAAAATGGGGTTTTAAATAAGATTCATTATAAATTTAAAAAAAAAAGTTCATGATATGCTTCCTTTAAAGACTTTGAATGGAAACAAAAATGATTTAATAGAATAATTGATTTCATAGCAGCAGATTTTATTTATCAATGCCATATAGAAATTTTTTTTTTACAACCAGAGGTGGAAAAACTATTTACAATAAATAGCTGTATTTAGCCAAGAAAAATAAATTGGATTCAATAATCTTGAGTTTGTGATATTAAAGTATAACCAATCCTACAATATTGGTTAAAAGTTTCAGTGTCAGAAAAATTACTTCTTATAAATAATTCTCCTCTTGTAATAATCTGTTTTTAATTAAATCATAATAAAAAAATCATTAGATAATACATTAATATGTCTCATTTTTGTGAAATATAGGAAATTTTAAATATAATGTTTACATTCAAATGTGATTAATAAATGTAGTTAAATATAATTAATAAATATAAACATTATGGTGCCACAAAATGTAACTCATCATTTTATTAAGTTAGTAAAATTTGTAACAGAATGTTTGTCAAAAGTTTTTGATAATGACATATTTTTACAACCTACAATTAAGTATGTTAAAACCAAGAAGCTTATCATAAGCTAACATACATTTTTTTTAAATGTATTATTTCAAACAATATTTAAACTAACCATGAAAAGAAAATTGGAAGAGATTTGTTCACATATAATATCAGTGATCATTAAGAAACAAAAAATGAGTATAGGAATAGTTAGCAGAAACTGGATTAGGGAAGACCAAGTAACATCATAAGAAAACATATTACTTCATGTACTTATTTGTACCTTACTTATTTAAAAATTATACAAGGTATTCCTTCATGTATAACAAGAAGTAATAACCTGTGTATTGTTTCCAAAAATAATGTGTATTTGTAATACAAGGGACATGAATGCTTTTTAATGTGAATAGAAGTGATTTTTTAATGCAAAAAAAAGTTTCTAAAGACAGTGACAAAATATAGCAATAGAAACTTCAGAAAGGCTGGATGATTGTTGGTTCGTGGAATGTATGACCCTGAAACATAACATATACAATTTTATTGTTTGTTTTAAGTAAATTGATTATTTTAATTACTCAAACTAATTTCAATTTGAAAGTAGGCGAGTGGAACTAAATACACAGTATTCATTTCCTATAAAATTGAAATAGTCAGATAAGCTAGAATTTTGATCCTCGTAGACAATGTTTAGATGATTAATCCAAAGGGAATTAACCTTTGGATTAATCATTATGGCAGTGAACGATAAATGTTTTAGAGTGTAATTTTAGAGTATATACTAAACACTTCATTTATAAAACCTGTCAGTATGATGGATTTCTATCTACATGTTTATGAAATAAAGAAAATTATTTTTTTTTTTTTTTAAAATAAGTTAGATTATTGAATTAAATATATTTTATTTCTGAAGTACTCATTCATAATATACCCATCCATAAACAAAGCAATGACATTTTCGTCATACAACAGGAATTAACACTTTTTAATTAATTGTTAATTTATTATTCAAATAAGATTAAACAGAGAGTGTTTTTTTTGTTTGGTTGTTTAAAACAATAATTGATTTAAAATCTCATAAAGCTAGGCCTAAATTAATCTGTAATACTCCTGAATTATATATTATCACTAAAAATATTTTCTGCAACCTAAATAAAAGCTTGATATGCTATCTATTTCTTAGTTAAAAGGAGTTTAAGGGTGATTATAGGTATAAATCGGAGCTAAAGGAAACTAAAATCATAAATACAATCAAATCATTAAACATATGTATAAAAAATAACTTATATTAAAAAACAACAACAACATATAGTTTGAAGGAAGAACCTAAAACCTCAAAGAACAATCAATTTTATAGGTGCCTTTCTTGTTACCTACAGCATTGCAATGTTTCTGTGTGGAATTCCTTTATTCTTTCAAGAAGTGGCAATTGGACAATACCTTGGACTTGGGGGAAGTACATTTGTTGGACAACTATGTCCAATACTCCAAGGTAAATAGTACTTAATTTTAAATCATACAATTAACTATAATAGTATGTTAATTAGGTGTATATTAAGAAATAATGTTGAGATAAATTTATAAATAATACCACTAATTCCATTTTAAAATAATAATTATTTATTCTCCAACTAACTTTTTTGTTGATAGGAAGATCGTTGATTTTTTTGCTTTCCTTCATTCTGAAAGTACTGCAAAATGGGGATGTTTAACGTTAGCTCAAAATTAATAGTTTCTTTACTATTTGAGTTCATATGACTTCTGGTAGACCACCTTCCTTTCATTTATTTTTAGTAAAGTAACAGTTTAACATAAATCATTATTTTATTCTTTTTAAACATGAAATAATTTTAATATTATTTAAATTCACTATATGACTTATTTTGTTATGATTTTTAAACTTATATTGTCTAAAAAGAAAAATCTTTCAATCTTCAATTTAAGTGTTAAACTACTTAAGTATTGCCTACCAATACCAAGTAACTCGTGAACAATTTATATATAACAATTAATTAATAATTGTTTCTACTCAATAGTATATCGCTGCCTCATATATACTATTTAAAAAAAAAACTTCAATATGATGGAAATTTCATTTTTCAACGTTTCTTCTATATCCTAAAAACAGAGATTCTAACGGGAATTTCATACTTTTATCAATGAGAAGATATATTTATACCTATATTTTTATTGAATAATAAAACAATCATTGAATATAAATTTTTCAAGAAAAATCCAAAACATATCTATATCTTATAGTAATATAGCGGTTTATAAAGCTAGATTTATAGAGAGTGAATTTCAGCTAGTTCCTTATTGAATATACAAGTTCAATTATAGCTATTATAAATAATTAAAATGAGCATTATTTAAAAGGAACTATCATTTTTTAGTTATAATTTGCATCATCTTTTAGGTGTTGGTTACGCTACAATGACGATGGTCTTCTTTCTTGATCTCTACTACTGCATCATTATTGCATGGACTCTTTTCTATCTCATCAATAGCTTTACTTACTTCCCAGAACTACCTTGGAGTAAATGTGGTATGTTTTTAATATTGCTATAACTTCAGATCTATTAACATATATTAGCTTAGGAGTAGGTTAGAGGTGTGATGTATTCCATAACACACTCTGTTCATGGCAGGAAAAATAAAAGATACAAGTATCAAACTGCTTTTCTTTGTTGCTGAATTTCTTTTAGAATAAATGAGTAGAACAAGATGAATTGGCTAATAGAAGATAACAAAGATAAATGGAGTAAGAAAGAGGTTGAAGAAGCCAAGAACCTTTTAGAAAATTAGTGAAGCCATAAGAGTTAGTTATTCTTCTTTTTACAACATGCACAAACCTGCATGGCACCTCACCATCATTATTATGTATTAGTAAAACCTTCCCAATTATCAAAATTAATTAATATCTTGAATCTAAATATTTAACACTTAGGCATAACCATATCCTGTAATTCATTTAAACAAAAAGTTTTTTTAGTTTTAATTAATTTTCTTAATTAAAATTCTTTATATATTTTAAATACATTCCACTATCATTACTGGAATATAATATTCGAAAGAATTTCAGTGCCTGGCATTCAGACCTTCACGTCATTGAAACTGGTAGAAATATTGAAATTCACCGCTGCATATTTAACTGAAATATTAATTTTACTTGCATTAACTGTGCTGAACAACATTGCTTTCAATCCCGGATAGCATACTAAGTTTTTTATAGACAGAATCTTGGTAGTATTTTCATCATTCAAATATCTTGAACAAAATTCATTTAATTTAAAATATTATTTTAAAAACATCATTTTACTTTTCGATAGGAAATCCTTGGAATACTGAATCTTGTTATGAAAAGCAGTGGAATGTGAGTGAAATAGTTAATGCTACTAATCAAACAAACACATCACCAGTGGAAGAATTTTGGGAGTAAGATTCAGTTCTGAAGTACTTGATATAATTAAATTAATTATTTTAGAATTTTTTTTTTTGTAACATAAAATCCTGAAATGAATTCATTATACAAAATAATATTTTTTCTTTGTCGTTAAATTGCAGAAAAAGAATGCTTGGTATGACAAGTGGAATTTTAGAAATTGGAGGAATAAGATGGGAATTACTTTTCTGCTTAATTATTGGGTGGACTGTGGTATACTTGGTTATCTGCAAAGGAATCCACCAAAGTGGAAAGGTAAAAGAAATAAAATTCATCTGTTTGATGTGATTTGGGTCATATTATAGATTTAAATATTTCTCAATAATACAGTTTTAATAATAAAAATTCATAAACAAATAGTGAAATTTATAGAAACAATGTTAAAATAAAGAAGTAATTTGCTCTCTCACCATACTTTACTTCAGAGATTTATAATACTTATAAGGGTTCCTTCATACTTTTGTTTTGAAGTTCTGAGATAATGATTGAATACAATATAATCTAGATAATTTCTGGTCCCTAGAAAGGTTTTGTTGAAATTAGAAGATAATGGGATGGATATTTTTTTAAAGTCCTCAGTAAGAAATATATTTACTTTAGAAAACTAGTTACATTGCCCATGTGATCTCTTGATTTTGTTGGGGATCTGGGAGGGTTTTATAACAAAAGACAAATAGTACATGTTTCTCAAATGGATGCCAACAGCAAACAGACCTCAAGCAAAGGAAACATGGTTGTCGACTGTGATGCTTTATTTATAATTATATTTATGAATTTTTTAGGTTACAAACAAACAATTTTAATCACAAATCCCTATTTTTTATATCATCACTGTCTACTGAAACTTATTTTATTGCAAAATGTGTCCAGCCTATCTTAAACTATGTTTAATGGAAATAATTATTTCTTAATTATTTAAAATAGTAATATAATCATCATTACTCTTACTCTTCCAATTGCATCAACTTAATTTGCACCATTAATTTCTTCACTATTTTCCTTTCGAATATCTATAATTTGTTGTTACCTGTAGGGAAAAAATACAAAGATTCTTAGCCAATGGTATTTACAGTTCAAACCAAGAATTTTATATAATTTAATTTCAGTTTTTCTGGATAACAGTTGCAAGTGGAATAATTTTAGGTATGCAAAATACAGACCTAAACATTTCTCTTCTATCTATCTCTTGTGTTATTTTATTTATTTAATAATGAGTCAAGATATTTGAAGTATGTAATGCCTTTAAAATTAATAATGTTAAGTAATTATGAGAGATAGTTGACTGAGGATGATGTACTAGGAGATGATGGTTGGGGATGCGGTCAACTGAAACACAAATAAGATGGAGTAGCTTATTTAATTGTGCCAACGTTTTGGCTAGAGTTTCTAGCCTTCATCAGGGCTATGAACAGAACAAGATAACAAATAATGAGTATAGAAAATAAAAAAGAACTTATAAAAAAAATGACATAAATTGAATAATTATACAGAATGGTATTAATAAAATAAAGTTATGAGAGAAGTGGAAAATAAAATGTATACATAGATAATTGAAAAAGTAGGTCAAATAACATAATTAAGGAAATAAAATGAAAATGAAGTTATATTATGTAAAGAAGTATAAATATATTAGTTATTAATAATTTAAAATTGAAATATGGAAAGAAAAAGAAAATTGTGAGAAAGAATTGTTAATATATGTAAACATAATAATTATTAACAATTCTTTCTCACAATTTTCTTTTTCTTTCCATATTTCAATTTTTAAATTATTAATAACTAATATATTTATACTTCTTTACATAATATAACTTCATTTTCATTTTATTTCCTTAATTATGTTATTTGACCTACTTTTTCATTTTCCACTTCTCTCATCACTTTATTTCTTGTTATTCACTATTATTTCCATTCTGTAAAATTATTCACTTTATGTCATTCTTTTTATATTTTATTTTCTATATTAATTAGTTGTTATCTTGTTCTGTTCTTAGCCCTGATGAAGGCTAGAAACTCTAGCCGAAACGTTGGTACAATTAAATAAGCTACTCCATCTTATTTGTGTTTCATTTGACCACACCCCAACCATCATCTCCTAGTAATAATGTTAAGAGTTACCTCACAGGAAGTTCTTCTGATTGGTTCTACTGACAAATTTAGATTTACCCTCTTTCACTATCTATAAATCTATAATTGTCCCAATAATTTTTAGAACTTCTTTTATTATAATTTTATTTAATCTCATGATTCTGAATATGAAGTTTAAGCATACGTATGATTGTTTTATGTTGTTATTTGAAAGGTCCTCTGGTTTACTGCGTTGTTCCCTTATGTGATACTGATCATCCTTGCTATTAAGGCAGTTACATTGCCTGGAGCTGCTACTGGACTTATGTACTACATTACACCTCGCTGGTCAGAACTCCTTGGTTCAGGACCTTGGATAGATGGTGCCTCACAGATCTTCTTCGCTTACAGTATCGGTACTGGAGCTCTACCAGCACTCGGATCCTACAATAATTTCAATTATAACTGTTATAGGTGAGAGAATTCTAATTAGGTACTAATTATCTTTATTTTCATGGGAATTGACAGAGTCTATAAATAATATAATTCTTGAATATAATATAATGTTCAGATATGGCCCTAGAATTTTTTTTTAATAATTATTTTGTCTTCTTACTTTTCAGAGATGCTATAATAACATGTGTAGTGAATACTCTTACAAGTATATTAGCAGGATGCATGACATTCGCTATTTTGGGCAACCTAGCCTTGGAGCAAAATGTTTCTATCGACTCAGTAGTCACTTCTGGTCCAGGCTTAGTATTTCTCACATACCCTGAAGTAGTTCTTACGCTACCTTGGGCACCAATTTGGGCTGGAATATTTTTTCTCATGTTGATTGTAAGTAATCTTTCATTCAAAATTTTAAAAACATTTTAAAGTACCAACTTCAATAAAAGTTTTTTTTTTAAACTTAAATTAATCATATGAGGAGAAGATGGTTGGGGGTGTGGTCAGAGAATAACACAAATAAGTTAAAGAAACTTATTTGTGTTAATCTCTGACCGCACTCCCAACCATCTTCTTCTCATATATATAATTCACGGTCAACTATCTTCTCATCATTTTAAATTAATCATCTTTGGGATTAATTTTAATATGATATAATATTATATTTTTTGTTGTTATTTTATTTTAAATATTTATCATTAGAAATTAAATATTTTCTAAACAGATAGTGGATTTTTATGCTGTACAGAACTATAAAACATATTATATATTATTAATATGCGATGAAATATCCGAAATATGCAATTGTTTATTAAGTACATAATTTTACAATTATAAACCTTAAGCAGAATAATTAAATTTAAAAATTATGATAATATTATAAATAATGAGTTTTTAGGGCAATGAAAATTAAACTTGTTTTTATGAAATAAATGAATATTTTTCTTAAATCATTATATTCTTACATATAGACAGGAAACATGAGAACTAAGAAAATGGAAACTGCTAATAGAAGCATTTAAATAAAAGAGGAAAAATTGAAAAATTAAATCTTTCCTAAATCTTTGAAAACTCAGAATAGATTGACCGAGTCATACTCACATTTTTGAGATAAAATATTTAAAAAATGTAATTTTACCAACAGTCAATAATGCTCCTCTTAAATTTCAAAAGTTAAATAAACAAATATCCCTGAATCTTAATTTTTGTTCTTATCTTCTGGGCACTCTTTCAGACTCTAGGAATTGACAGTGAGTTCTGCTTGGTTGAATCATTTGTTACTGGAATGGTTGACAACTGGCCGAAGCAGTTGAGGCCTTGGAGGAAGAAATTTACTTTCCTCGTCTGCTTGTCTCTTTGCATTTTAGGGATTCCGATGGTTACACAGGTCAGTAATTACTAAAGTTAATAATGAGAACTAATTAACATTTAAAAAGTTTTATTAGAGTTTTTTTATAATTTGTTTCATTCATTATTCAGGTAAAATCCATTATAATGGAGATAATTCTAATAATTGTTAAGACAATTAAATTTATAAAAATTTTAGGGAGGCATTTTTATTTTCCAACTGATGGATTATTACTCGGCCTCAGGGATGTGCCTTCTATGGGTTTGTTTCTTCCAAACAGTTGCTATTTCATGGGTATTTGGAGGTCACAAAGTAAGTGACTGCATTGAGAAAATGATGGGAGTGCGACCAAGCAGATTTTGGTACTTCTGCTGGGTGTATCTATCGCCTTCTGTTATACTAGTAGGTTTAATTTTTATTTTTCCAATTATATTTATATAACCTTTTCGATATTCAAAATTTATGAATAATTTCTTATATAATTTATAATATCTTAGTTTTTTTTTTTAATTTTGAGCTTATTAATAATTATTTTATTTATTTCATTTTTTTGTTGTTTTCTAACTTTTATGTACATTGTTTTAATCTTCCAAAAACAAGTTTATGAATATTAAGTAATTTAATTTTAAAAAGGTAAAATCAAGACAAAATAAATTCTGTCAGTTCTAAAGTATTTCAATAATGCCATACATCAGTGCAATAAGAAAAAGAGTGAATTTTTGTATGATTTATATATCTATTTTTAAAGAAGCAGGAAAAATGGTAAATGATAGTGTCAGTATGAATTGAAATCTGTGGCATTAAGTCAGTGATTTTGGTATGGTTTTCAGGCCATTTAATGGAAATATAAATGATAAGACAAGATTAAAGTTGTTTTCCTAAGTTATTATTAGAAATTTAGGACCGCAATAATATAGTTTACATTCATTCAAGTTCAAAAAAATTGCTTTTAGGTATTCTTGCCCAACAGTAATTTTAACATTTGAATTTTTATGATTAAACTCTTTACCTCCTGTCTACATTTCCTCATCAGTTTTTAATAATACAAATCCTCTTTTAAAATATTTCTCTGTTTGGCTGTTATTGGCCTCAGATAGCAAAGGGTGCTGCATAAAATGAAATCATCTATGTTGCAGATCTATCACAATGCAGTATTTTATGTTTCCTTTATTTTACTCTTGTAATTATTATGATATGATACCAGTGTTGACACATTGAAGCGAGACCTGAACTATCACTAAAGCACCGACTGAAATGCTTGATTAATTTGAAAGAATAGTGTTGTGAGGTAATGCATGGAGACGAGTGTAAAGGAGATGGGAGATAGCGCATTATGAAAAATAGAGAAATTTACAATTTATTTAAGAAACTGCTCTTATATAATGACATAAGAATGAATAGTTTGAGGATAAAATGAACATGCATAACTGGATAAGTGAGGACATGTAAGTAAAAAAGAATTTACCAAGGAAGTGTCTTTGCTATAAAAAGAAAGGGGTGGCCAACAGTGCAGTAGAAGGATTAAGCGTGGGTGGATACGTGGCAAGTGGGTGTTTACATAATGGAGGACAGAGGTCTATGTTGGTGCAGGCCAAGGACCACTTCTGTCTGTAGTGCCAGGAGTGGAAGAAGAATTTTTTGATATTCTAATTTCTTTTATGATTCATTAATACAAATAAATTGTATGATAAAATATACTGATATAGTACCAACAATTTTTATTTCTTCCTCATAGATTTAAAATCAAACTCAAATTGTATCATTTCCTTGTCTCATATATTATAAATTTAATGTTCTATAATTCTAGCAGATAGCCACGGGAATATCTTTAGTTTTCATGACTAATAAAGGTTTACACTGAATCTCTTCAGTTTGTACTGACACCACCACTTTTCATTTTTACTGCTTCTTTAAGAATAGATATATCAATGATACCCTTCCTCTTATTGTAAATTTTTTAAATTTTTAATAGCATTATTTATTTCATTTTTTAGGGAATATTCATATTCTATATTTGTGAATATGTTCCTGCAAAGTATGGCAATTATGAGTATCCAACTTGGGCAGAAGCGATAGGAATCATGATAAGTTTGTCATCTATGCTCTGGATACCTGGCTATGCAATTTATTATCTACTTACTTCACCAGGCTCATTGATAGAGGTATAACTAAGTATTTTTTTGAATAGAAAATTGTATTATTTTATTATTGATAATTCATTAGATGTTTACTTATTAATAGGGCTAGGATTTACATTTAATTAAAAATTAAAAATATGTAATAATTTAACCCACAAGCTCTTTTTCTAGTAAAACATTATTTATTTAAAAAAAAGAAAAGAAACTCTCACATTTTAATGACTTTTTTCACAAAATTATCTTGAACCACATGTTTAAGTTTCTATTAAACCGCATAATGTAGTTCCTTTTTTCTAAACAAAACCACGGATGGGGTCCCTCCAGGACCCCCATAGTATTTGTCATATATGAGTTTATGCAGAATTATTTAGATTCACCATGACTGTGTTGAGTAAACATTTTCAAGCTACTTCTACACATCCGTTATATTAGCAGAAGAGCTGCTTGATAGAAACTTAACACTGAGGAAAAAGAAACTCTTTATTCCTCTGGAATTATTACCTTCGAAAAGCCAAACACTACATTCTTTGACTTTCACATTTCTACCTGAAGTTACATTAGTTCCATAAGTAACACATGATAAATGGATGATATTGCTTTCCAGTATGCACTACAGAATTGAAATAGAGGGAGATAATCCACACAAGACACCACAATCATTGCTTATAACAACACAACAAAGGGAGCACTAGACACACTTGTCAAAATAGTCAGTGAATATACTTGCAAGAGACAAACCAGCAGGTGGCCAAATGGTTTTGTTTGTGAACTGGACAGATATAGCAGCAGTAAATCCATTTTTTGTGTGAGATACGTTTGCCCTGATGGAAACGAGATTACTGACAAAAAATGCATTTATTTCTGCGGACTTGAAGTAAAATATTAGTTGAACCAACCATCTTGAAATAAACTGAGCAGATTAAACTAAGCACTCAGTCCAAAAAGATTCTAGAAATGAAGAAAGTCTTTGAAACCATTGAGGATAAGAATTATGCTGGCGAGGATATTGACGTGGAAGAAGTAGTAGACTCAGAACCAGGAGCGACAATGTCAGGAAATATAGGAAGAAAAGGAAACAGTGTTTCTTATGCTCATAGAAACAGGATACCAAAGTGTATACAGTCTGTTCATCATGTTATAATCAAGTAACTTAAGTCTACAGATCAAAAAAAATTTAGTAATTATAATAGTACATTATGATATAATATTATAATAGTACTTATTAGCTCAAAAGTTGAATGATGATAACATTTTTGCTTGAATATTCCTCGAAAAATAACAAGAGAAAGCAAATTTCATGATATGATAAGTCGATTTTATAATAAACATAAATAAATTTTAGTTGAACAAAACAATATAATGAGAAGATTATGTAGGATAAAAGTTTTTGATAGTATCAGTACCAAATAAATGTAATCATTAAAACTTGTAATTATCTTTTATAATATTAATCAAGAAAAGATTAAAGAAAAAATGAGCAACTTCAATCCCATTTTTATTTGTATTTATTAATAATAATTTAGTTTCCAAATCTTTGCATTATAACATAACATAAAATGAAGATTTTAAAAATAAGAATGGCCATTTTCAAACATATTTACCATTTCCTAAGACACAATATAATTAATTTTTAGTGTACAACTACAGGAAGTGTTTGTTACAATTGATTGAAAAATTCTGATTTTCCCCGATGTTTTAACATTAAGATCAAATTTGTTTCTTATTTTATTAATAAGATTAATATTTTATAAAAAAAAATCTTAAACATTTATTATTGCTATAAAATAATTTAATTTTTAACCGCCTCTAATTTCAGAATTTTAAGGAAGGGTTTGTATCAAAAATCAACCTGACACCACTCAAACAGGTCACAGAACGTGTTGCTAAAATCCCAATGTCAGAAAGCCATGCTGGACTTTTAACAAAAAGTAACTCTTTCATGAAGTGAAGCTACTCAGTGGAAAGGCAGAATGGAAATTCCATCATGTATAAATGGTGAATTAAGATACAAATATGTTCTTGTTCTAAATTAGATTTGACAGTATTATGTTGGCAATAATGGTAGGGTGATGTTCTTGGCACTGTGGTCACTGGGGGATCCAGAGGGGAATCTATGCTTTGTCTAGTGATCCATTTCTCCTCTCCTCCTAGAAGATAAAAAAAAAATCTTGTATGTTTTATTACCCATGCAACAGTTGCTTTTATTATTATGGTCTTAATAAAAAAAAAAAATATCGTGATTCGAAATTTAAGTTCATTTATTTAAATTGTCATGTTCCAAGGACATTGCTAATTGTTTCAGTGATGCAATTACTACCAAAGTTTTGCAGTCTTACCTGAAATTTTTCTTAAAAAGGCCCATAAAACAGGTCATCTTGAAATACTAAAACACAGCATTTATTGTTTTTAAATTTTCTAGAAAGGAGAGAGAATGGGATAGACAATCAGACAATTTTCACAGGTGTCCTCCCTTAGAAAATTACTGTATCTGCCACTGACTATGGTTTTGCGACAATGACTTCATCAGACCTGGTACTTTGTGGACACTACTGCCCAGTCTGGTTTATCATTTATAATCACTGTACTAGTAATTCCTGGTAGAGGAAATTGTGGAGTGATATTTGTAACATGATCTTGTTATACCTTTGGAGCCAATGCTAAATCCAAGTGTGACAATCATTTTTAAGTCACAGATTCTTGGTTAATTAATCTTTTAAAAACTTCATTTCCTATGTTATTACTTCCTTTCAATCAAATGTATCTCCTTGAGTAGTTAGAGCCAAATTCTGTGGCACAATCATCATTTTATTATAAGGAAAAGTATATACCTCATACAGTATGTACAAGTTTAAGTAAGCTAACTATAATAACTAATCAAACAGTGACAGTTACTTAAAACATGAAGGATAGGATAGAGATTGTATGATAATAATTCAACTTGGTATCATCATTGTAAAATAACTGAAAGATGCAGTAGAACCCGTTACTAGCCTCTTTAGGGATCCTGGTCAGTTCCTTTTTTGGTACATGAATCCAAGATGTTTTATAATGAAAAATAATAACAAAAATGTAGATTAATTCTGTTTTATAATATATGTGTAATATGTATATATAGATTTTATAATGTATTTCAAAACAATAACAGTGAAGTTAAAAAAGTCTGTTATTTATATTTTTATTCAATATTACCAGAATTCTTATAATCATTGTAACTCTCCATGTTTTCATGATTTGAACATCCATGTGCTTAATTTTCTCTGTTGTTTATGGATTAATCTGAGGGATATTATATCTATGACCAGTTAAAAGGGGCTCTACTCTGTGCAAAAGTATAAAATCTTTGCACAATTTTTTTAAAGAAAAAAAAAATGGACAAAACAAGAAAATTAAAAAATAAATACTATTTATATGTTAGTTTATAAAATCTAGTTCCTGTATTTTAGTTTATTTTAAAAATACATATGTATGCATTTTTTAAGTTTGTTTCATTGTATATTTTGAATATGATTTGTTTTTATATTAGATAAGCTTTTTTGAGTAATTGACCACTTTTTTAATCCCAAACTCTACAGTTAATATAGTGATATTTATGAATCAAGAAGGAAAGTATAAAAACATGAGTAAACAAAAAAATTATGTCTTGTAAAATTTACTCTTCTTAGAAACTCTAGAATATATACTGTATTCTAATAATGTTCTATACACCCAGTTCTAAAAAAATCTGCCAACTGGGTTTTATCTTGGCAAACAAATACCCTGAGATCCTCAGGTATGGCTTACAAGACAAAATTGTCTTGTTCACTTTGATTACCTGCATTTAGTTGTTAAATTTTCTAGACTTTTAGGTCATTACGGACAAAGAAAAAAAAATCTATTTGCCCATCTGAAGATGAGCTTTGAACTTTACAATAAATTCTAACATAAAAATTAAATTCTTGCAATTCAAAATTTATCCATAAATCCTATATGGTCCTATATTAAAAGATACATAATAAATAAATATTATTTTTTAATCTTGTAAATTTTGCATAAAAGGCTGCTTATATGTATCTTTATTACTCAATTAAAGTTGTGCACACTAGTTCAACAGCAGAATTTAACTTGACTGTTGTTTTTTTATTGAACTAATATTTTTTTGATAAAGTATTATATGGCAGAGAAGTAATTTACCTACATTACTCTTATTAATTTGGTTTGTAAAGATAATTATTTTTTAAGAGACTATATATGAAAAAAAATTTAATTTGGTTTCAAAACGGGTCATTTGACCTCACTCGACCTAGTGCTAACCATTTAAATATTTTTCTTACTGGTTTTTTAGAGTGTTGTTACGTTTATCCAAAATGTGTGGCCAATCTCATAGATTTCTAACCTAATAATAGGGTCTAAAATTTTTTTTTTTTGGGTCCACAACATTAATGATATTTTGTATATGATTTTAAAACAGCATTTTTATAATTTAGAATAGTTTGTTATATTCTATTCATACTATTCTCTTTGTTTATTAAAAAAAATAACTTATCTTATTAATTCTCTTTATTTATGACTGTTAAGAACAGAGCAACAATTAGGTATTTTATTTTTATTGATTACAGAG
>NW_027108914.1:4157366-4161659 GCF_000696795.3 Halyomorpha halys
ATTTTATAAACTATGAAATTTTCTTTCCTATAATATATTCTCAATTAAACTTCTTTAATACCGACTGAATATTCAGAGCCAAAGTAGAGGCTACAGAGAATAATTAAAATTCATCAACGGTTTCATTAGGAAGATTAACTGGCAGCCTGCTGCCTAGTGGAGACTTAAGTTTTCTGATTTTACCATCCAAACAGATTCACGAGGCCTTTTGGCCTTACACACAAATAATTGTGCAAAGTAAAATATAATGAGAAAATATTATTTTATATAAAAAATATGAGTTTAGGATTAAGATCTCGGAGCTGTAAAATATCCGATATTATGGAGGTATAACAGACTTAAACATGCACTGCTATTTGCTTAGAAGTTTATATCTCCCATTGCTTGGGATTTAGAGGTGGATAAAACTAATGTCAATCAACAATTCAGACTCCTACTATAACAGAAAAACATTAAAGCTAAACTTCCAACAAATAGGATATTATAGTCTTTATGAATGATTAATAATGACCAGTGTAAGGTTCACAGGGATGAGACAGGAGAGAAATTTTCTCTTCTAAAAAACCACTGAAAAAAAGAATATGGCTGAGTACATAATAAATATACCAGAACCAATACTCATGAGTAATGGTTATTAACATTTTATGATCTAAAATTTTTACTTCATATTGTCATGAAACATATAACAATTGGTTGTTAACTTAAACCAAGTAATAATATGATTGTCGATTGTATGTGTATAATTGTCAATTATATGTATTTTAAAATATTACTTTCGATGATACACATTTGTTGATTTTTTTTCACATATAACCTCTTAAAAACTCAAAACTTATTAATATGATCCAATGGTAAAGTCACAAAATTCATATAAATGGAGTTCTGTTTAAGGTAAAGTTATTTTAAATTAGTTCAAATTGTATAATTTTTCATCAGGTAATTAATTATTGAGAAATGGTGTAACTCCCCCCTGAAACAGGATAATTCAGCATAACCAAGTTATTCTACATACCATCCCCCCCATATTCTCTAATAAATAAATATGGAAATTAAAAGTGGTTAGCATCTCAGAGGAAGAATATAAACTAACTTTAGAAATTACTGAATAAAATTGATAACTAATAAATAATAACATTAATTACAGTAGTCACTCTGATGGTTCTTTTCTTCCCTTCCGAAAAAATATTCTCTATAGTTTTCCTTTTGATTGTGACATAATGAATTTCATTAAGGATTTTAGGTTTACAAAAGAAGAGTTAAGGCCATCTGATGGGTTTTATTGTAACACCAATTAATTTGTCACCATTTGATGAACAAAAATTTGCAAATTGTGAGTGTGGCATGCAATAAACAGGTAATTATTGTAAATTGATAAAACAGATCATAGGGATACTCAGTAATCACTACCTTGAATAAGTAAATTTCTTCATTGCATTCATGGAATTATAACCACTCAGTAAAATATCAATTTTAGTACACAGATAAAGACCAAGGGTCAAATTAAATGGTGATAAGTTAGTGTGGAGGGGAACAAAATCTAAAATTTCCTAATAATATTGATGAGATTGGCTGTTGTGGAATTTAGGGAGGGTTTTATACACAAAGACAAAGATTATATGTTTCATTTAGAAGCCACGACCACTGCACTCAGAACAAAGGTTCCATACTACAGCAGTGTTGCCATATACTGTTTTATTTATAAATCAAATAATAGTACCGAATTTCTACAACATTGGCTAACTCCTTGGAGGTTTGGGGAGTGTTTGAGGAAGCCCTCTCACACATTTTGAATAGGAATTGAAGATACTGCTATCTAGTTGCAGAAAAAAGAAGCAGCAAGGTCTCTGCACCCAATAGGTCTGTATAGGTTAATAGAAGAGTGAACAAAGTCTCAAGCCACATCATTTACTGGCTGAGATCAAGTATTCAGGAGGAGTAAGTAGTTTCACACAGCAGTCAGGCAAAGGGACTGAAGTAGGATGAGAGAACAAAGCATAATAGAAAAAACAGTCTTCAAGTTTCATCAAAATCTAAATAGCTCACCAATCAACGCCAACTACGAATACCTTACATTACTCTATCTAACCTCACTAACCCTTTTTTTTTTTCCTAACCTCCTATTTATTTATTTTCAATCAATTACAATTATATATTACTTAACCTAGGATAAAAATTATATATACACATATTTACATTTTATCTTGTTTTGCCTGATGGAATTATAAGATGAGGACTCACTAACCCTAGCAACATTAGGGTTACTTAAGTACTTTCTTCTCTCTCCTTCCCCCCCCCCCTTCATTTTCTTTTCTTTCTCTCTTATCATTATTTTTACTTTATTTATTTAATCATTTATCTGTTTACAACTAATCATCTTGTGGAGGCCCTCACCTCCATATACTATAACAAGAGTTTTCACAGAACAAGCATCTCAACACATAGATAAGTATTTCACAAAGTACCCACGGTAGAAAAAGTAGTACTCAATTTGAATTATGTTCCTCTTTACATAATGCATTCATTAATTTATGTTTATTTTGTTTTTAGAGGGACCAGAAAATTTTTTTTTTTAATTTTACTAAATACTAACCTATATTGTACAATACAATACAAAACCTTTGGGCAAAACCACATATAATCAGTTCTATTATCAACTATTTCAAGAATAGAGGTTTATTTTCACTTTGATTACCATGCATAATTTATTTCAAATCCATTATATACAGTCCGCTCCATTCATAACAGCTTACCAGCAAATTATAAATAATTCGGGTAATATTCCCCCTAGCCCCGGGAATGCTTGAACTATACAGAGAGAATGCGCTGAAATTTATCCTCTTCCTAAACATTTTTGGAAAACTTACCTTTCATAATAGTGGTTATAAGCAATTTTGGTTATATTCTCTTTGAATAATGTTTAACCACCAATTTCAGAATTTAACGTAGGTTCTCAAATTTCCCACCTTTGTGAATTTCCAAATTATTTGGGGGATAACATACCTCAACATAACATACCGACGTAACGACGTCCTTGGTTTTCCAATGAGTCAAAAGTCCTATTTTTTGACCAAACCATCGGGAGTTGAAAGATCAATTAAAATATTCCAATCGGAGCAATATATATAACCTGAGAAGAGACCACAAATTGGCAAAGGGTGAGAGCAATATGGAGATGAGCGGTGAGTGGGGATATAAATGGGACAGATGGTGTACACTGTTCCTCGGGGGCGAGGCTAATGTGTTTATGAGTTCTCTAACGGGATTTGTTCAGCAACCGCCCCAGGGGCAGGGTATTCCCCACCTCCCTTCAGTTCCTATACATACTTTTATCGTTCATATTTTTTAAGATATTTAGATGTTTACAATTAAAAATGCTAGTTTGCTTTTCCTTTGATAAACAAAAAAAAAGTATACAAAAAAGTATAAAAAAGTATATTAAAAATAAATAAATATATAAGTGAGAATTGCGGGTTAGTTATAAAACTTATGCTGAATCTACACTTGCCGTAAATCCAAGACCTGTACAAATGCTTGGTAAACAAACGAAGGTTTGTTTGGTTGTTTTTGTTTAAAGGCATAAAACATCAATGGTTATTTACGCCATTTTTACAATATTTAATTTTTCTTGCATTTGTTTAATTTCTCATTTTATTTTTTAAATTTTATTATTTATTTATTTTTTTGTCTGTCCGATGTTATATTTGTGTTAGTAAAAATTTTGATTTAAAAAAATTAAACACCAATTTCACTGTTTATCATCATCTTTGAGGTTTTTTGAAATATCCCGGTTTAATCCTAAGCTATTGAGGTATGATGTGAAATATGAGCATTCTTGGAAAATATGGCTAATTGTCAAATTTTTGCTACAATACTGGCAGTTCGGAGGCGTTTCTTTTCAAATGAGATAGGGGTGAGTGAGCCTCGTGTGAACTATTCTTAGCCTGGTGAGTACGACCTCTTCTCTACGACAGGACTTGTCGTCCTCTTTAACAATTTTTAGCTTACTCCTTCCACAAAGATTGCCATTTATCTTTAATTTCCTTTTCGAGGGGTTTGCTCATTTCTGTACTTCTCTTGTAGCGTTCCCAGTGATTCTTACATGACTTGGAACCCATATAGATGAGTAGGGAGGAAAGGCCGATTCTGGGACAGTAAATGAGCCTTTTTGGACTTTGGACCCTAGCCTCGAACCAGCCTTAACCACTTGGACTTTGGACCCTAGCCTCGAACCAACCTTAACCACTCTCGTGTCCTTGGACTTTGGACCATGGCCTCGAACCAGCCTTAACCACT
>NW_027108915.1:0-10841 GCF_000696795.3 Halyomorpha halys
TAATAAAATAAAACTTTTTAAATAATATATACAAGATAAATTAAATTAAATTTAACTAACAACAAAATAAGTATTATTATTATTATTATTATTATTATCAGCCTTGGACACTCTTAGCCAAGCTTAGCCACCCTCGTGTGGAAGGCAAAGCAGGGCTCCAAGGATCCCTGTGCTTCTCTCCCATCTACTGGTAGAAAATAAAATAAATTTTGGAACCCGATTGGCCAAAATATTTTACTTTTTTATTAAAATAATTATTTTTTAAAATATTTCTTTCTTACTTTATTTACTGATAGTCAAAATTATTTTCAGGTTTTCGTCTAGTAAGACCTTCCGAGCTCATAAGCTCCACTACTGCAGCACTAGGCACAAGAAGCCTAGCGGAGAGGGTGCTGAAGGAGATACACCATTTCTCGCTCTACCAACCAATCCGATACTCATTGTCCCTTATTCCTTATTTGAGGGTGCGAGTTTAGTCAGCGGTGGAGGTGCACTCCCACCAACTGATACTGCTTGTTTACTCTTGCCTGACGGAAGTCTTCAGCCAATGGCTCAAGCTATTCCAAGGCCACTTTCAGAGAAATCAAGACCGACCTCAACATTTTCTTCACCTCCTCAGGTATATGTCTAAATTAATGTAAATCATTAATATCTATTCATCTCAAATTATTATTTTAATATTGTGAAAGAACAGTTCACAATGGAGTGGTAATCTATATTTTTATATCATAATTATTTATATAAAAAATTATTCTCCAAAAAATAATTTTTAAAATGAGTTAAATAAACATATACATAGTTTCTCTTATCCATCTAAATAGAATCACCACTCTTTATTTAGAATAGATGTAAAATTTATAATCTTGGTACTGTATTGACTTCCATTTGAAAAACATATCTAAAGATTTCCAATCCAAGTAACAAAATATGTATTAATTTTTTTTTTTTTTACTTTTCCAAATAGAGTAGAACACTAGCATCAGTTATGAATTTATTTTGTATAAGTTTTTGATTTAATACAAATTTGTTGTCACAAGTTTATGAATCAGTCATTGTCTCTTGAATGAATGTATTTTATCTATATTTTTAATGATTGCTTCAAAATAATAAACATGAAAATGCTAAATTATATTTTAAAACCTGATTATTTTTATTTATTAATTTTCATTGTGCTATAATCTTAAAAAAGGAGGGAGAGATAACTCATCTAGTAACAGCACTGTGCTCCTATTTTCTGACCACAGATTAAAGCCCAGCTATGCCAGATGTTTATTCATTCTGTTATATGAGCCATGGATTGACCTTGTGGTTATGAAACTGTCCTGGTTCACCCCAAGCCTGTTAAATTGGGGTAAAATCTGATGGTTAAACATGTTAAATACCAAATTACTTCCTTGTACAGTCGTTTTTCTAGAAACATTAATACTAACAAAGTACTGTACTCAAGACCCTTCATGAGTTGTAAATGTATAGGGTTTTTTGGGAGGAGGGGACGGGAAGGGGGAATTCATAATTTAAATAGAAAATAATAACAAAATTTACTAATAAAAATTTATTTTTATTTATTTTTAGGTTGAGAAGCCTGGGGTTGTAGAAAAAGATCCTAAGCGTGAAGGCTCCCCTTTAGACCTTAGTTGTAAACGAACAGAAGAAGCAGATGAAGATGAAAAAGAGAACAGACAAGAAAATAGGGAAACTGAAGATATTGTCTGTGCACCTTCCATTCCAGCTTTGTTATCTGCATCATCTACATGCTCTTCACCCCCTGTTTCTCCAGCATCCTCTAAACAACAATCCACAAGCCCTAAGTCTCCAAGGCCCAATGGATCTCGGACTGAACCAGACATAAGTTTGCAAGGACTTCTTTTAGCTGCTGTTTCTGCACAGCATGTTCCCCCAGAATTTCTACCACATTTGTCTGCTATGTATTCTCGGTTCAAAACTAAACCACCAATTCCACCGATCCCTCTCATTCCTTCAGATTTAGCTCTTAGATTAGCATCTGCTGAACTCCCCCCACCTGCCCCACCACAAGTCCTTGTCAAACAAGGTGATTCTAAGTGCCAAGAGTGTAATATAGTATTTTACAAGCATGAAAACTATATAGCACATAAGAAGCATTATTGTTCTGCGAGAAAGACCGAGGATAAAACTCCAAGTCCTGTGGTTCCGTCCCCTCCTTTGTCTGCTTCACCTAAAGAAGCAGCAAAAAGCCCAGTAGGACCATCAACTTCTAAAACAATGTACCAATTCATCTGCGCAGCATGTGGAATCAAGTTTACATCTTATGATAATCTTGCAGCTCATCAAACCTATTATTGTCCGAAGAGGAATTCTGTGGACACTGACAAGCCAAGAAAATGTCCAAAATGTAAGGTAAGATATGACAATTTAATTAACTGCTTAATATAACTACTGGTATATTAACATTTAAACTTAATTTAGAAGTTAACAATTTTTTCCATATTTATACTCCAATGATACACATTTTCTTGGATTTTATATTTATCCTGTTTTATTTTTTTCTGGGTTTATAAGATTTGGTATGATGAATGGATGAAAAGATGGTATGAGTTATTTGTGTAACATCAAAGATGGATTTCAAATAGATTTCAAAGATGAAAATAAATAATTATTCTCATATAATTCAACAAATTAAAACCTTAATAAAATATAAACTGTTAACAAAAAATTAATATAATACCTTCTTGATAAAGAATTAAAGGGACACAAATTTAAAAAATAACATTTTTTAGAACATACATTTGGTACAAGTTAAGTTCTACATAAAAGACTCCAGAATGTTTCCTGTAACACATATTGGTATGCTTGAGGACAGATGAATCTCAAAAACTGTAGGGTTGAATTGTGCCTCTTTGATTATGGATGTACGGTGTTATTGTATAGAGGATCTTCTCTATGTGTTTTTACCTTACATTGTTTTTTGCCATTTTTGAAAGGAAATACTTCCAAACAACTTATTTGATATTTGATACTAAAGTAATGAGTGATGACCTGATAGTAGAGCATATTGAGGTGAGTGTTCCAGACTACTTGGTTCAGTTGGTTTATGGGTTCGAATCCCACCTGGGTCAGTCTATACTTATATTGCAGTGCCCCCGAGAAACAAATCTTGATATTCCTACTCTGAGGCTACATCGGTCTTCAATCGAGGACTTGAGCCACAAAAAAAAAAATTAGTGTCAAATTAAAAGAGAACTGAGGAAACATTTTTAATGGTAGTTTCTATATTAAATTAAGTTAAACCTTACTAATTAAACCCAGATAAAAAAGTATTATTAATTTAATAAAAACAATACTTTTAGGATTTTTTTAATTGTATTATATCTGATATGATAATTGATTGTAAATACATATTTTTAATACTTAAATATCTTCCTATTTTTATAGGTTGCCTGTATCGGACCAGAACATGTATGCAGTGCCAATATCAGTACAGGCTGGAAATGTCCATGCTGCCCACTAACAAGCCCTACAGCTAGTGCAGCACAAAAACACATGGATACACACATTGGAGTCAAAGCATTTTTGTGCACAATCTGTAACTATAAAGGAAATACGCTTCGAGGAATGAGAACGCACATCAGGCTCCACTTTGATAAACGACCAGCAGAAGTGAATGTACGTTATATTCAATTTTTTAAGCGTTGTCTAATATCCACACTCTAGTTAGAATAAGTTGGAATATTCCACCCTACCTAAGAGCCTTGAACTCTAGAAAAAAAATTCTATTGCTGATAATTTCATTTTCTTACCATAAAAAATTACTATTGATTGCAGAAAAAAATGATCAAGGATTGTTAAAGGAATTAATAACTTCTTGTATAAATAAAATATGGAATATTTGTGGTGATGAAAGATGCAATAGGGATTAGTTTATTTTTAGGCTAACTATACTTTTAAAAAATTGAACTATTGAATTAATTGTAAATTAGACAAAAAAAAAAAACTGGCATTAACTGACATTTTCAATAAACACAGGAAGAAAGCTTCATCACTTGTATAGTTGAAGACCCAGTAGCACAACCTATGGAAACATCAGAAGAAGATTCTCGAGTTTCCCCCAAAAATGACAAGTGCAATGGGGAAGAAGTCAGAGTGAAAGAAGAAGCTAAAGAAGGAGAAGATGAAGAAGAAGAATACATAGAGGTAGATATTTCACAAAATTGACTTTTTTTAAAAATAGGATAATGGATGTTATATTGAAATGAGGAAAGAAATTAACTTTAAGTTTTAGAAAAAAGAAAGTAATAGATAATTTTTGTAAAAAAAAATATTTATTTGCTAAACTAGGTTTTCTTTGCAATATTTATTATAAAAAGAAGTTGGTTAGCTCAATGGGTAAGGCACTGGACACCTAATTCCCAGGCCTGGGTTTGAGTCAGACTGTAAATGATTTATTTATTTTGCTTTATCAGCTCTGAATTGGCACTGGAATTGAAAACTGTTCTGGGCTTCCACCTACTGTAATAGGAGTGGAAGATAACCCGGGTGGTTGAGAGTGAACTGAGATTTCACCTTCTTTTTTAACTGTTTGTCAAGAAGCAGTGAATGAACATCCTAATGAGTACTGAACCAAAAGTACTCTTGGGTTGATCCAATCTTGCACTGCCAACTTGATATCAAAGACATATTAGAATATCTTTTGAACCTGATATGTCTTCTGCTGATGTAATTGATTTTATCATATTATTGAATTTTCACAAAAATGTGGGATAGTCTAGTTTAGCTCTTAGCCCCTAACATAGAATATAGGAAATGATTCTTTTTAAAATATCTAACATTAATGTTTGGCCTTTTTTTTATTATTATAATTAAAGTTTATAGTTTAGATATAGAAGGAAATAAAATAATAATAACAAAATACAATACTTTACAACACAGGGCTTTACACAAAATAGAGAAAATCTGATTTCCTATTAAAATAATAAGTAATTAATTAAAGTAATAATAATAAAATTAAAATTAGAGGATTTGGAATATGGGAGAGCATAACATTTGCCCAAGAAGATCGAATAATACAACTTAATGTTTTTTTATTCAGTTGCATGTTGATTAACATAAATATTAGAATGGTGGTCATGGATAAAATGATATGTATGAAGGAATTACAATGGCAAAGTTGTGAAATGCATCAATGTTTTAGGTTTAAAAGAAGCTAGAAAATACTTAAATTACTGGAGGATGGAATTAGGCCTATCTACCAACTTCTCAATAAATTACTTGAAGTGGAGATCTCAAAAGGTCCGGAAGATAAATAAAAGAATAAGTTATTATTAAATTTTCTATTTCTTTTACAAGGGAAAAATAATTCGGGGGAAATGGTTTATTAAGGAATAGGCTCAATATAAATAATTCAAATGAATTATTTTGTTAAGTACGAATGTAATTGAACTTTATCTCTTTCCTCTCCTTAATACATAAATTCTAAATGATATTTATTTCACAAAAACATACATTTCTGTAATTTTAGGTCGAGGATGTAGCTGTTAAAGCTGAACCAGTTGCTGTCAAAGCTGAAGAAAATGATGAACCTCAAGAAACAGCTGATGATCTTTCACTCAATAACAATAAAAAGTCAGGACCACGGTACTGCAAGTCTTGTGACATCTCATTTAATTATCTCTCTACCTTTATAGCCCATAAGAAATTTTATTGCTCTTCACATCTAGGTGAAAACCCAAACAATGCTAGTAATAATAACAATAGACCGACAGGAACACCTGTTACATAGCTATTTAAGTTTTATTAAAACCTGTTCCAATTTTTGTCACCCAAAGAGTAATGATGTATAATAAAACTAGATAAATATTGTTCATTTTGTTTTATCCAAGGAGCTTCCCAAGAAATTTTCTATATTCAACAACTTTTTTAATTGACTGTATTATAATTATTGTATGTAATGTTAATAGTAATTAGGTTTAAGTATTGTTTTCATTCCAATAATAGTTTTTGCTTCCAAAGCTATTTATTGTTTATTGTGAGGAATATAATTCTCAATTTTTTTTTCTAATGTGATTTATGTGTAACTTTATAGTTCCCCCTTTTATAGACTATTTAAATATGCTATATGTATATAAAAATTATTGTTATTATATGTGATAGGAATAAATCTTAGTAAAACTATGAATATTGTGAAAGCAACTAGTATAATAATAGCTGTTATCAACATTTATTATATCTTACTTATACATTTTATAAATTTAAATTTTGACTGATGCAATTGAAAACTGGTGTCCGATTCCCTTATTATTTATTAGTAATTGCCAAATTATTACATAATCAATCTGTTATCATTTTTTCCTCTTGTTTCCAAAGTCAGTTTTAAAATAATGAACTAAGGAAAAAATATTTAAAACTTAAATATTTCATAATGGCCAGTATTAATATGTATCCTGTACAGTTTGGTGTTGTGTTTTGTGTAAGAAAAATAGTAATTAATTATTGCTATAGGTGTAACTATAGTCGAGGAAATTGAATTATCAATACCTCTCAAAGTGTCAGTATATAAAATGAATTGTATGTAAGGGTGTAAACAAAGTGATAAGAAATGTGCAATGCTCCATTCCTCATGTTTCCAGTCTTTTATGTCTCGGTATATTTAAAATATAATGATTGTTACCTGCAGTGTAATACTGGATACATAAGCGATAGTTAATCTTTGTAATCCATATAGTCTTCAAATATCCATGTTGCATAGGAAAATATACTTATATTTGTATTGATAAAACATGTTATATGATTGTACATCTACAAGCATATGACTCGATCATAAATATTATAATAGGCCCAAAAAGACAATAAAATAATTTATTTCTATTTATTTTATTCTGTTTCAATTCAATTAAATAGACCAAGAATCAAATTATCATAAAGTTTCATCTGAAGAAAGTTGAATGACAAGAAGCTAGAGAGAAAAGAGAACTAATCATGAACATATTTTTACAGAATATTAGTAACCTCAATTTAATAAAAATATATATGAACTTCTAAATATTAAAGACTGAAGGTTCCCTGGAAACAATTTGATCTATGCGAAACTGACACCCACGGACCCAACAGGTTTGTACTAAGGTGTGTAATGACTTCAAAATATGTACAAATTTTAATGTACATATGTATGTATGTATATTAAAAAAAATAAATTATTAAATCTGGTTTTCTTAATTTTCAACATTTTGTAAATGTACATTCAACTGCAAGGCTCGACATTTGAAAATTGTCTAGAGAGAGGGGTGTCTGTTGGTAAGAGGTATTCTTCAGGAGAGACTTCACTGTACCATTGTAAAAATGATGATTTTTTTACGAATGAATGGAATATGGTCCGGGTGCGGTCAAATAAAACTCAAATAGTAAATGGGTGTACTATTTTTATTTGAACCAACGTTTCGCCCCACGTTTACTATTTGAGTTTTATTTGACCACACCCGGACCATATTCCATTCATTAATACACACGGTCAATCAGCAATCTTCCAGGATGATTTTTTACAATTGACTTGTATGTGTTTGCAATACCTACTGAAAACATCTACAATTGATTTTTTAGGGTTGTAAGAATTTGTATCAGGATTAAAGAAATAACAAAGCATAAAATATTAATATTGATATAAATATTAGATAGTCTCATATTTTCACACACACACATATATATAAATTGTACTTTTTGAATTATATCATGTTTAATTTTCTTAATAACTGTCCATCTATGGGTCTGATTAAGGTGGATTTTATCTCTCTTTTTAGATAATTTATTTATATATCATTTTTTTTACATGTGCAATAGATAAAATAATCTGTACTTTTTGAATACTGCACAAAGAATGCTTAATTTTGATTATAACTTTCTTTTTACTGTATAAATTAGAGATTTCAATATCATTGAAAGTTCCCAGGACCAGATCGAACATTTTGATTTTTAATTAATTTTTTAAAGAAATAAAAAGCTAATGTCCACAACATGAAAAAAAATCTAAATAATAGGAAGGAAACTTTTTAAAACAATAGTAAAAATGTTTAATAATTCTTAAAAACTATTATCATTTACTGACCATTAGCTTTGATGCTCTTAATCTAACTTGGATAAGAAGTGTGATTAGTTTTGAATTGAGGCTAGATTGGCTATTGTAAGTCATATGGTGATTTTTTTTTAAAATAGTAATTACTATTGTCAGTTCTATTTGTATTACAATTTAATTTGTTATTAAGTACTTAAGGAAAGTAAAATTAGGAAAAAAATAGTTAATTACCAATAAACAAATATATAGTATAGGAACAGGATCAGGAGGATATATCTACCATTTCCTCGAATCTATGAAGAAACAAGATTTTTATATTCACTAACTTGAGCAGGTCAAGATTTAAAATTAGGGTACCCATGGGCCCAAAACTTTTGGCCATCCATTTGGTAAAGGAAACTACAGAAGATGAGTGAGGGAGAGAGACTGTTCAGTTCAGCATTTTTCTTCAAAAAATAATCTTTATAGTGAGAATTTTATTTATAATATAATAAAACCAGTTACACAAATTACCAGCAAATCAAATTTTTGTATTTTGAATATATAAGTAAATTAAATAACCCAAAACACTATTTGAAATAAGTGTTATCTCTTTGATAGCTGTCAACACATGAATATATTTGGGTCATTCTCTAAATTTGGTTATATTATGGTTTCAATTTTTTTTTTTAATTATAGTCGATTGATTCAATTTCTTTTTTAAATTTTATTCCCTTCTGATGGGTCGTTGATATTATACTGAAGCAGGTGTGCACTTAATATTATAGTTTTTGTGATGTCAATTATTAAAAAAAGTGTTGTAAAAAATAGGTTTTATTATTTTGGTTTGTAAATAAATCGGTAGATGGCGAAACTATGATACTGCTGTGAACCAAGCAACAGACATGCTGCTTTGTTCTAGAGCTGTCTGTCATGGCATCTATTGGTGAGAACACACTCTCCTTGTCTTTCTTTATAAAACTCTTCCTAAATTCTACAACAAAAAGTCATATTCTACGAAGTGATAGATCAAAATAGAGCACCTAATCACTGTATTAATCTTAATAACAAACATTTATTCAGTAGTAATCAGTCTTTTTGATATAGTTTAAAACTAACAAAGAACTCATTCTGCTTTAAAATATACTTTTTTTTCAGAATTATCTTATCTATAATGTCAGTAAAACTCAACATAGTACATAGTACACAATACCATATACAAAGATTATTTAGAACATGTTATATAACAAACATCATATATTTAATCAGGATCTAAAGAAAATGACCGAAACTGTCATATATGTTAACTAAGTTGATTAGGAAAAACACTATCATGACTTCAAGAAAAAAAAAGTATTGGCACACCCTGTTTTTTCCATTTAATTCTTAAAGTCTGTAACTTATTATTCAGTAATAAAATTTTATTTTTGAATAGACATTAAAAACAATTGATATAGCCAAAAAACAAAATTGAAATAATTAAGGTAGAAATGAATGAGGAAAATAAATTGTAAAAATTTAAGTCAAAAAATTATTGGCACAGTTATGTTGTTTTGAAAACAAATACTAAATAAAGCGTGTACAATCGTAGTGGACATAGTCCTATATTTTTAGATTTATTAATAAATATGTGATTAGTCTAATAGTGAAGTTCAGCCATTACTGTGGTTATTCATTTTAAAATGGGCAAAAATGATGATCATTCTTTCTTCATTCGTAGTAAAGTGATGAAATTGCATAAGGAAAATTTCCAAATTGGTGAATGAGTTTTAGTTCAGTTAGCAACATCATCAAAAAATTTAAGTAAACTGGTTCTGTGCTAAACAAGCCAAGATCAGGCCAGTCACAAAAGTTGAATCAAAGAGAAAAACGACAAATTCGTCGATTAGTTGAAAATAATCTAACAATTTCGGCGTGCAGCATAGAGAAAGAGATGCCGTCGATTTCCGCCGCTCAATGCTGTCTACGAGAAATGCAATTCATGGTTTTAATTATTAGGGGCGAGTGCAAAGGAAAAAACCTTTTATTAGTAAAACTAATCGTGGAAAAAGGCCTCAATTTGGAAAACTCTATGTAACAAAACCAATGGACTTTTGGAAAAATGTTTTATTTTTGGATGAGACCAAATACAACATTTTCGGTTCAGATGGACGAAAGTTTGTGTGGGAGAAGCCGAATACCGAGTTTCAACCAAGGAACGATAGATCTTCAGTAAAACACGGTGGGGGTAATGTGATGGTTTGGGGCTCCACGGCATCGAACGGTCTTGGAAAGGTAGTCTTGAAAATACAACAAATGCTGAAAGGTATGTATACATTTTGCGACATAATCTGCCGTCCAGTACTGAAAAATTAGGACCGATGGATACGTTCATATTTCATCAAGACAACGATCCAAAACATACTGCCCTTAAAACGAAGGAATGGTTGTTGTACAATGTTCGGAGACATTTGAAAACTCCCCCTGAGTGTCCCGGATATAAATCCCATTTATGGTATATTTTGGATTTGAAGGTAAGAAAACACAAAATTTCTTCAAAAAATGTGTTAAAAGATGTATTGTTAGAAGAATGGGAAAAACTTGCCCCTGAGGTCACGAAAAATCTTGCTTGTTGGATGCAATGAAGATTGTGATATGTATGAGAGGCACCAGCTGTAGTTTTTTTAACTTAAAATAATTTCTTTTGTCGGCATGCCAAAGATACCGCCGGACCTAGGCAAAAATCCGTCGGCAACAGATCTAAAGAAATGTACAAAGATATATAGATAACAGAGGGTATGCACCCTCTGGGACACGGTCAACCGCGTAGGCAGAGTTAAACAAA
>NW_027108915.1:10891-11316 GCF_000696795.3 Halyomorpha halys
TACATTAATATATGAATAAATTTCAATATAACACCTGTACGGGGAACCCCTAGTCGGGCTTAGAAACCCCGAAGCCCCGTACACGGCAATTGCAAGCTATAAATGATGCGTAAGGAATGATAACAAAATATTAATGACTTTTGTTTGCATAATATTATTACATAAATAGGATATTTTTTTTTATTAATAAATGGCTATGCCAATACTTTTTTTGACTTACATTTTTACAATTTATTTTCCTCATTCACTTCTACCTTAATTATTTAAATTTTTTTTTTGCTATAACAATGGTTTTTAATGTCTATTCAAAAAAAAAAAATAAAATTTATTACTGAATAATAAATAAGTTACATACTTTAATAAATAAAAGACTCCAGGGTATGATCTTCTGACTCCTCAAATCCTTCGCCAACTTCCTCCCAAAG
>NW_027108915.1:12916-21740 GCF_000696795.3 Halyomorpha halys
TTTTTTATTTTAGTATGTATGAGATCATTTATCAATATTACCTATTGCCCACAACTGTGTGGCAGATTGTAATATCTATCAATAAATAAATCTAATTAAAAAAAAAATAAATAAATAAAAGAAAAAAACCGGGTGTGCCAATACTTTTTTTGACCCACTGTATATATTATAAAATATACGTACATATGGTACATTAAATTTTGAATAAATAATAATGCCTTTTAAATTAATCTATTCTTACAGAATTTTTCTATTTAGTTAGAAAATAAATAAATATATTTATTTCAATAAAGGCTACTTTGAACTTTGGAATCTACAGGTCCGTGCAGGTCGCACACTGTACTTCGCCTCAGTCTAGTCACAGCTCCGTACCAACGTACTTCACGACAATTATTACATATAACAATCGTTTAATACTTCTAGAAATCACTTCAGATGGTTAAAATGTTAGCTACTTACAATATTTAAGGTATGTATTAATTGTTAAAATAAATAATAATGTCTTTGTCTAGCCCCCGCTTTCTATTTATTGCATCAGCAATAATCATTATAGTTACCGTTACTTCAGATGTTTAGCTGCATCTGGAAATGATTCAAAATTTTTAAATTATATAAATGTATAGTAAATATTTTTATAAAATAATTAATATAATAGTAAATAAATTATACTGTCTTTTAAATTTGTTAATTCCAAATATACGAATTTACAATATGTACATAAATGTTTAACAATTATCTTATTCAGTTAAAGTAAATAAATTAATTTATTATAATAAACCTACTTTGAACTTTGGACTAAGTCCGTGTATGTCGAACATGGTACTGTGCAGTTAGTTTGTTGTGTACTGATACAGTTTGCAATAATTATTCCTAATAACAATCCTTGAATACTTCTATAAATCACTCGTTACATTAGAAATTTAACTGCTAACAATGGGTTTTTAATTATTTGAATGTAATGCAATAGTTTTTCTACAATATTTAAAGTACATGTACCTGTACTAAATTCTTAAATAAAGTATAAATTGCCGTTTAAATTAACCAATTTTCAATTTACACATATGGATTGACTAGATGTGTATACATTTTGAGCAATTTTCCTCTTAAATGTTATAAATCGTATTTCTTTGATTTAATTTTTGACTTTTCAATTAAAACATAAAAAAGATTTCATTTAAATATCAAAAAAATTCAATGTAATTAAAATATTTTTTTTAAAAAATAAGAATTGTATACTAATCTAGATTAATTTTTTTTTTTATTAGAAATTGAATTTTTTATTTATAATTTTTCTTTTGTTTTTAATATTTAATTCAGAAAGATCCTTCAATTACCATGATACTAATAAAGTTTTGAATATGTTTAAGAAAAATAAAATTAAAATTAAATTAAATTATTGACTAGTTTTTATCAAAAGCTAATTTATACATTCCTTAAAAGTAAAAGTTTTTTTTGACAGATTAAAATTCTACTCGAAAACATATTCAGTTCATTTGAAAATTTAATATTTTTCCCTTCTCAATTAGGTTTTACAAATCAATATTTTAAAGAAAAATTTAACATGAGAGGCTTCTATAATAATTTTTAAATACTAAATTTCCAAAATTTTCTATTTCTTATTACAATCGGACGTAAAACCATTAAATTAATTATACACAACCAATAACCGTAAGATATGGATATTACGTAGTAACACATAATATGATATTATGATTACTTCGTTAATTATTCTTATATTATTTGATTATCAACAATCTTAGTTTTTCCAAGTATTATAGCAAAATATCTAATTAATAATGTTGTTAATACATCATTGTTTTTATTTACTGTTTTTGTTTTAATTTTGCAGAACCGAGAATTGAATCTACTACTCTGATACTTTCTGCTAGCTGAAAACACATTACAAATGAGATGGAATTTATAAAAAATACGAGTTTAACTTTCAGTAGTTGCTCAGTATTACAAAACAGATGAGCTTCATGGTCTAAGTCAAGTAAGTGAATCTAATTTATAAATATACTATTAAGTTTATATAAATCTATATTAATGTTTTTTAAGTTGTATCTGTTTAGGCTTATTTGATCATTTCAAAATTATAGTTTATCTCTAATTTCACTCAAGGCTTGGATAAATTATATTTAGTACAATCAATTTTTCTAATTAAAAAGTTTTTTTAAAATTAACTAATTAGATCTTATTTGTTGCAGTTGCTAAAACCTACTACCAGAAAGGTCTATTGATTTTGCACATTATATGGAAGGTGATGATCTTACCCGTCCAAGCTATAAACCTGTAGATAACTCTTGAGCCACAAAGGATGTGGTATTCTGTAGAAGAGCAGTGACGAGATTCCCCGACGCACTTGCTAGCGGAAGACTCCTTCTTTCAAGACAGAATGATTCGTTCTTTTGAGGACTGGGAAAGCTATCTTCTGAAGTGCATCTCGTCCTTCGTGTGAACCGATTGGCGTTCGATCTATCAGGCTGGTCGAGAAGGTTCGAACCCGACTTTCCAGTACTCGGGACGCGTGGGAGGGGCCAAGCTCATCGGTGCCCTTCTAATTCTCAGCCGCCTCTCTGTACACAAAACGATTTGTTCACTGGAGGACCCAATTCGCCATCTTCTAAAGTTCAGCTCCTTCCCTCGTGAGTAGTAAGCTGTCCTCGATCTTGCATGGTGATCGGAAGGATTCGAATCCAGTCCTTCTGTGTTCGACTTATCTCAGAACGAATCCACAATCATCGGCGTTCTTCGAGTCCTCAAGTTCCTTGGAATGCTCCAGTCCTGTATTTTTCCCCTTTTCCCAGATTTTCTTCTCTAGAAACCCACTCTTTCCCTCGAGGATACTTTTGCTCGATCATATATCGCGTTATAGTAAGAGTGTCAAAGGAAGAAGAGATCGAATACTCTTATCTCGAGTTCGAAGAGATGTAACGTGCGGTCTTCGCGCTATGGTTGTACCAGAAGATGGACATCGCTCTAGCAGATGTTGGTTAATGAATGATGTACCGCTTTAATTACACTCTATTTTTATTTTAGGGAGATATAGAAAGTCTTATCATTGCTTAGGCAGTCCTTCCCCTTGTAGGTATTTCAAGCAATCTGTGACTATTATAATAACATATTTTATTTTGCAGCAACCGCCACATTAATTTCACTGGATTTATAGCTGCATCTTCAGCCAAACTTATTACACTGAATTAGAGCACATTTAAGAGTCATCAGCAAATTACTCTTTAAAATTATGATTGTGGTATATGTATTTTATTTCAAGCGTCCAGCGCTGATTAAACTTTTAGTGTTGATCCAGTTTTGGATTTTATTTGTCATGGTTCAACGCTCCATCTTTCAGGTGCCAAAGGAATTCAAACCAAGTTAGATATAGCAGAGAGGTATTTTTATTAAGTTGAGGGATACCTTGGTTTGATATTTTGCAGGCTCCTGAGGATGAGGCTGTGTTCCACATAACTCAAAAAGTCTGTGACTTAAGAATCCCCTATATTTATTGTGGTGTGCCTTATTAAAGGTTTAGTCTCAAGTAGTCATTACGTAGATTCACAATCTTTTTTGTTGATTAATGAGCGAGTTCAACTTTCAATTCCATATTTTCTAATAATCTCACAAAGCTAACGTTTTAAGGAAACATTTTCCATCTCCAGAACTCTAATACTAAAAATAACAAATATTTCACTTTAGCCAATTAACCTTTCAGCTTAGGTTCTCTAATTTATAACACTTTAAAAACCTCCTTCTTATTGTCACCAATATAATAATCGGATTGATAACATTGTTGTAATTTAAAAAACCTATTGTCGAGAGGAAGGTTTTCAACCTCAATTGATTGAAATGAAGGTTGAACTTATTATTAAACGACAATGTTTAATTTTCTTAAAATCCAACTAAGCTAATAGCTTAGAAGTAAATGATTTATGAATTATATCGTATTTATTATGAATTATTTATTAGTTTATATAGTAAACTATTCAATAGGTCTAGGCTCCCCACAATAAAGTAAATTCATGGATTTTTATATTGAAGTGAAACTTCTTTAGGCGCGGTAGATCAAACCGTTCTGGATTAGTGGAAAAATGGAACGCTTCTCTCGTCAATAAATAAATAAATTGAACAGAAAAAAATTTTTTGATTATTGTTATAGTTATCTATTGGTATTTTATAAAGATGAAATCATAAGATATGGATATAATACTATTATAATATTACTATTCGTAATAATAATACATTACCGGGACCCTGAACTAATTTATTTAAATTTGCCTAATGGAATCTTCTGTTAGAACGCAATATCTGTTCGAGCTGGAGTGGATTCGAGGAAAGAGTCGGTTTTTAGAGTAGAAGATCTAGGAAAAGGGGAGAAATGCAGGATTGGGGTGTTTTAAGGAAGTTGAGTACTTGAAGAACGCCGATGATCGTGGATTCGTTCTGAGATGAGTCGAACATAGAAGGGCTGGATTCGAATCCTTCTGATCATCATGCAAGATCGAGGACTGCTCACTATTCACGAGGGAATGAACCGAATTTCAGAAGATGGCGTGCCAGGTGCTGCAAAGAGCAAATCGTTTCGTTTATAAAGAGGAGGTTGAGGACTTAAAGAGCATCGATGGCCATGGATACTTTTTCTGATTGGACCGAGTGTTGAGGAGTCAGGTTCGGATCCTTTCGACCATCTTGCTAGAGCGAGCGCTGCGCAGTGCTCACGAAAGGTGAGAAGCACCTCAGAAGATGACTTTCCCGGTCCTCAAGAGGACAAATCGTTTTGTCTGCAGAGAGGAGTTCTCTGCTACCAAGTTTATCATGGAATCTTCTCGAGTATTCTCAAAAGAAACTGCAGGAAGGGATTGAGTCCGTTCGATACAATAGAAGAAAAACATTGATGTTGTCATATTAGGAAGGTGTAAGATGAATAACAACAACGAATGCAGCATAAATCAAGTAAGTTATTTACAATATACTTATTCAGTCATTAATTAATTTTACCATTTTTAAGTTATTTTCTTGTATGTTGCAGTAAACTAATAAAAAACTATTTTACGAGGTTGATGGACTGTGTTGATGTAAAAGGTGTACTACACATGTCGATAAAATCGTTTCAAAGACACGGCTCTATAAGTTTTCTATATTGCGGTCCAAGAAATGCCTTCATCTCTTCATTAGACAACCTCTTTGGAATGAACCTATTTGAAACATTACCAAATATTCAAAAATCTTTTGTTCTTTTTAAAAAGAAAAGAAGAGTTTCTCTTGTTTACATTTTTTTATTTTTTCTCTGTTTACCTCTCCTATTTCTACTCCAAAGATTTTATACGATGTCATTATATTTGTATTAAAAAAAAAAAGTACTGCTACAACCCATGAAATGTCAGGAATGCAGTACTTTGTAAGGAACTACTGTTACTAGACAACGGTTGTGCTAGGAAGTGATTTGACCATCATGCTCGATTTCCCTATTTTTACTAAATTAAAGCCCCACTTCATGAGGCTGGGTCGAACGAGGGTCCTCGGAGTTAGTAGCATAGTATGTTACCACTGAGCTATCCAATCCTATCATTATATCTGTATGACGTCAGATAAATATAAGATGCCTAATAAATTTTATTTTGAATGTGAAATCTTCAGGAAACTCCGGATAATTTTGATGTAATTATTTACAAGAAATACATAAAATTTCACTTGAGTTATGAGGGTATTCCATCCTCTTTTTTTTATTATTGTTTGTTTTCAGTATTATTTTTTAATTACTTTAGATTGATACTTGCCAACTACAAGTACCATGAATGAATAGGATACACACCTGCTGGAAGTTCAAATATCCAAATGGAGGTGTAGAATTCCATCTATGAACCGCTTGAACCTTTTTGATAGGGATAACATGGATGAGTGTATAAGCATGTATTATGTAGAAGTAACGTCAATTTTCTTCGTTACATTTTGCTATTTTAAGCATGGGACAGATTGTCGTGTTATATAAATAGATTACATTAAAAAAAAACACATTTTTTTTTTTTAAGTCTCCACAGATCAGCCGTATATCAATTCTGAAATCTTTTACGTCATGAATTCGGGCCCACTTGCCATCGACATAAAAAGTATATTTTCTATCTAAAACGTTTTGAAGAACTCCAATAAATCAATTAACAAAGAAATGGGCTTAAGTTCTAACTGGGACAAAATATTGATAATTTTATTAAACTGCAACTTTAAATACCGACTTTTTTTTTTTTGCATTTTGTATAATTGTATAAGGAAAATAATACGAAATTTCTGAATTGCATTCCATGATATTAATGCTTGTGTAAATGATACAAGCTGTTTTTTCATGGTTTCATAGAAAATTGAAGCTCTTGTTTGGTAATTGTTTTTTGTAAAAATGAACACAAAATCATTTAAACGCCCCGCGGTCACCTCTCAAGATGAAGTATTGAATAATTGGTAATTATAGATGCAGCTGGACCAGCTGTAGACTTGTCTTGCAGAATTATTGCATAGCTATCCTAAAATTTATTAATATATTTATAAAATGTGAGAGTCGTGTAGTACTCAGTGTATTCAGCCACCGTTATAATACATTAGGCCATGAAGAGGATTATTGTGTGAAATTATAAATGTTTCCCTAAAGAATTCTGTCAGATGATTTGAATAGTTAATAACATTAAAAAAATAAACTTTTAAAATAGTTTTATAATGAATGTTATAAAATACATCTTATGTACAAAAACTAGAATAAGTAACAAATGATAAAATTCAGAGCAACATATTTTCGAATTTTATTGCGTGTTTTTAGGCACAGCATTTAACAGCTTTAGAATTCTGAATATTCATAGTGCCTCTTCAATACATAAGTAAATTAAAATATGAAATTTTGATAATTATTAAATAGAAGCGCAATTTCTAGCTTTTGTTTGAAACCTTCTCAATGTATATACTTATATATAAGTTAAGTATTGGCGAAAGCACAATGTCAAAAAAGAGAAGAAGGAAAAAGATCTAACTCGCTTGAACTGCTGTAAAATACTAATCTATTTGCGGAGCCTGTCCGTCTATATATATACAATCGGTCAGGTGTTCTCGATCAGCTGATATGGACCTGTCAGCTGACAGTCCGTAACTTATATGAACTATATTATTGCCATATTTAAAACATGCTTTATTCCAGGTTCAAGAAATATACACAAAATTACTGTTATCTTCCAGAAGTATTACAGTCTCCACAGGTTTTCCGGTTCCATGTCTTCCAGTTTCAGGCACCAGCACTCCAGCAACGAGGTAAGAATTACATTTAATGAAAAATTGAATTGAATTTTTATAAATAATATTACATAAACTTAATTAACATCGGCATTATTACCATACTACATTTATCATCTTTGCTAAAATATTCATAATAGTAGTAGTAAAAATGATTACTGTTTGGACTCAACAGTAATCATTACCCACTGAAATTGTTCAGGTATTTTTTATTATGTATTCATTTAATACCATATCGGTCTGGTGAGCCTTATGTGTTAGATATAACAGTTACATTTATTCTTTTACAATTCATTATGGAGGTATAAAGTCTCGCAGAAAAGACACCCCTAAGTATATAAAAATTTATAAATAAAAAAAATTAAAATCAAATAAATATATAAAAACAATAATTATTTATAAGAAAGAAAAGTAAAGTTAATAAAAAAAAAAAAAAAAGGCATTTGTAGACCTTTCATAGGAAAAGAAAAAACAACAAAAAAAGTTGATTAGAAAAAAAGGATGAATAAAAAATAAATAAATAAAACAGAAGTAAAGTCAATAATAATATAAAATGATAAATATAGAATTTATTACAGAATTTCCAGCAGCAGCCTGAGCTTCAGTCTTCAGGTTGAGGTTGGGTTTCCCAAGCTTTAGGGAACTGCTCCTTTAACTGTCGGTAACTGGGAGTGGAACTTCATGAATCGTTCTTTGATGTAATCGTCTATTGTCTCCATTTGTAATTCCTAATGAAATTGGCTATTTGTTACAAACCAAGGAGCATCCACTGCGATTTTTAGGACTTTATTTTTAAAATATTGTAGTTTTCTCCTTATCGTAAAGGATGCCGCTACTTCACAGCCGTACATCAGCAGTGGCCTGATAATGTTTTAAAAATAAAAATAGCTGTTTCTGGTTTTAATTTGGATTTTCTATTTAGGATAGGATATAGTATTGCTTAGCTTCTTAGATATATATTGTTTACATGTGCTTAGGTATATTTATTTTTTTTATCTTTTCAAAATATATTTTGGAAAAAGATCGGTTTGTTTTGGTTTTTTCTCAAATCTTATTTCATTCCATTTGGCTTGATACTTATATTAACATTATTGATGGCAATAGGTTGTGTTTATAATTATATTATTATGTTTATATTTTAATGGAGAGAAAAGCTTTATTCGACAATTCTACCCAAATACGTTGCTAAAACACACAGCACACTTATATATCTATGATTTTTCTACTTTCTTCTTTTTTCAAACAATAATCAACTATAATTTAAATATTATTTTCTTTTTCAACATTTTTATCATACATTTTCCTTCTTGCTATTCACGAAGTTATATTACATTTTCCTTATTTATTCTTTCTCTTTTTTTATTTTCAACCCTCCCATACCTCCCTTCTCCGCAAAACACGTTACGAATCCAATTAAAATCAAAGAAATTATCAATAAATTGAAATATAGAAATAAATGAAAAATAAAATAGTCTCAGCAGTAGAACAATTAAAAAACAAATAAATTAATTAAAACTTAATAAATAAGTTAAAATAAAAATAAAAATTAATTCAATCAGTG
>NW_027108915.1:21837-33332 GCF_000696795.3 Halyomorpha halys
AAATGATATATTCCACAATATTATAATATTTATATTTATATTACAGAGCTGAGAAACAGTACTACGGATCCAGGACGCTACTCTCGAGGACTTCACACCTCTTAGGGTGCCAGGTTAGTGGAACTAGTTCTAAGCATGTACACTATGGTCCTTCACTTAAACAATATTAAACTACCAAATAGTCTTTTAGAAAATTCAATTATATGATTCCTGCTGTATTATTTGTTCTATTTTATATAAATCTGATTCCTAGACCATAGTCCTTCCCCACTTTGGACACTCCATACCCATATTTTTATATTTATAGGTTTCATACTCTATTTCAGACAATTGTTTCAATTTCATGACCATCTTTTGGCACTATCTCGTTGACAGGCTTATAGACCAATTTTTAAGTATCTTCTTTACACTTTAACATTTCACTCAAAACTTTTTCATTTAATAAAAAAAGTATAATTATATTTTAAAATATTAAATGGTTTTACGTTTTTATTGTTCACATTAGTACAGTTTGATAGACTCCAATCATTATTAGATAAATAAATGAATGAAAAATGGTAAATATAATTACTAAACTATTTCATAGTTAAGATAGTACATGTTACTAGATAGTTAGGGTAGGTGACATATCCTTAGTGGGCAGTGTTGGTTGCATGGAACATCTCCATGTAATATACGATATTTTTTTAGGTATACATCAGCGACCTCCTCTCACACACTGTCACAACTAGCAGTTTTTTTTTTAAATTTACAAATAAATTTTATATGATTATTTTTCTTAAAAGTTTCCCAGAAAGTCAGTTTCAATTTTTTTTAACAATTTGAACTCATACAAATACTCAAATTCATTCATCTGATCAATATAAATAATTTAATTAATTTCTTGAAATAGCAAAGATCAACAATATATTAGAGATAGTAACTATTATTAAATATAAATTCAAGTAATAAAATCTCAATTATTATTAAATTAAATTAAATTGTTTTAGTAGATATTAAATTTATTATTTTAATGTGAGAGTTGAGGCTCTACAGTAACTTCAGTCTACAGCTGCGGACTCCTCTCATTACACAACACAAAAGTTTTCTCATAGATTATTAAATTATTCATACTTTAATTTATAAAGTTTAGATAAATTTTAATAATTATTATCTTTTTTTAAACTATTTTAAAGTAAATGACAGATTCATAATTGTTATAATTTTGAAATTTTAATATGTTTCTGATCATTTAAATTGCATATATTTTTTTTAAATATAGTAATAACAATACAGTAAATATTAAAAAAATAAAATTCGACACATTAGGAACACATGAGAGTAGACAAAATCTTTTAAGGCAGCACCATGATATTCGCGAGATAAGCGAGTGATTATAGCATGTTGTTTTGTATTTCCTTTATTATTTTATGTATTAATATGTATTACATTTTATATATTATAGAATATGCAAAAACTTAATATACTTAGGAAGGGAGGAATTTTATTTTTTATCTATTATTCCTGAACCCCCTTAATAGTTTTAGAACGCTTGAAGGGGTGTTTGGGGCTTCTTATGGTTTTATTTTTATTTAATATACCGACGTTTAATATTCCTGTTTGCACTTTAATGTTTATGTATATCAGAAAGAGTCATAAAAAAAATAAAATGAAAGCCAAATTTTATTTACTTTAACTGTTTTTATCTTTTGTTTTTTTCAGGATATCTAAAACCGCTCTTCATCTAACCTAACCATGAGAAGAGATATTTTTAAATAGAAGTGATTTCCTGAAGATTTCTTTAGTGAATTAAATGCCTAATCATTTCCGTTTCCAGCACATGAAGAAGAATTTTAATAAATTTATTCTGTATTAAATATAGTTTTGAATTCGTTACATTTTGGTTTTCATTCCTCGCCTTCAAATAATAAAATATATTTCTCACCACTGAAATGATTCCCTTAATATTGCTTAAAAATTACCAGACATTAGTACTAGTTTAAGACCCATTAATTGTTCACTGCCGTTTTCAAGACATAGTACCATCCTCATGATGTTGCAGGAGCGCTGAGTTGTCCTTCGAAAAAAAAGTATACCTTTCTACTATATCCAACTCGGTCTGCTTTCCTTTTGCATCTGAGATTGGGCCAGTGTCTTCACAATGGCTTGGATCAATAAATTGTAGTTGATTCCTAATAAAAAGTCTCTTTTGTTTGCTGTTCGGTTTTGAAAATTTCTATGAGCAATTGTTTTCAAAGGCCATTCTTTGAAAAATAATACTCGAATAATTATTTTAAAATAATTTTATTTAATATTTAAATCCAGTTTAAAGTTTAGAAATTTTTATTTTTGTGCTTTTTAACACAAAAAAGAGATTAAAAATTAAGGGTTGATTTAATTACTTTTTATTTTTATTTTTTATAGGCATTTTGAACTGATCGAACTCTTTCTGATGTTTATCGTTTTCAATTCATTTGCATTTTAAAAGTTCGGGAGTTAATAAATGAAAGTAAAACTGCTCCGAAACAGCTTAGCTCGTATTAATTTAATTAATTAATCGTATTCAAAATCTTCGACTCGGATACTGATTCTTCATAAGATTCGATCAATGCTTTTACTTCTAATATAATTACCCACCTACCCTACGTACGTCGAATGCTAGATCTGTGTGACCTATAGCATTGTACTAATTAAGTTCTTTAAGAAATTTCTATAATTTCTGTAAGATTTTAGTTGAGTGTGGAATAGGCCTACTGGGGAAACCACATTAAAAAAACGCACACCAAGCACTCTACCCCAGTGTTGGTGTGGAAAGGAGTGCATTTTATCGAATTGTCAGCAATATATATTTATACAGAAGCGATCTAAGATCAGAGCCTTAACACATGGAAGAGGAGAACTAGTAGTGAGCTGCTTGCAGAAATTTGTCCATCAATATCTCTTGATATGATGGCAAGTGGGTTAAGATTGATATGTGGCTTGAAGCAATCCATCTCAACGCAACAATGAATGCCATTATAGAATATAGCAATGCTTCGCAATTAGTGGATATATGTAGATTGAATGAACATAATTGAAAAATGTGTGGTAAAAGATTTATTAGGAGTGAAAAAAGTTGATATTCGTTTAAGCACCTCAAGAAATCCTTACACACGAATTTTAAAAACATCGGAAATTAAATTTTTTAGCCCAAAGTTGTTGATTTCATTTATAAAATCAAAAAAATATATTTTATTTCACCACGACTCAACCCATCTATACCAAACTTTGAGGTGGTTTAGGGCCATACGAACTGCACCAAAAGGCAACACAAAACAGATAATTTATCTAATTAGAACAGGAGAAATAAAGTAAAACGTTTGACAATTATTCATAAATTGAATTAAATATTCCGCCCTTATGTAATTAAATCCTAATTTATGTTAATGCAGTTTAAGAGAGCAGACATTCCGCTTTCCAACGGTTCTACTCGTACTACAGTGTACTTTATAATCTTAATTTTAAGTTTTTAATGTTTATTTTTGAATCTAAATGTTTATGTTTAAATAAATCTTAATGTAAAGTAAACATTTTATTTACTTGTCCAAACTATCTCAGGGTCTTTACTCTTAATAATGTCATTACACAATGTCCCAATCATTTTGATAAAAGTTGAAGAATTTCATTTCACACATTTTCTAAAACAGTTTCTTCCTGAAACTGCACTGTTCCAGTACTGTACCGAAAGTCTTCGGCCCCTTCCGACCACAATAAACATAAATATTATTATTTCTTTAATTTAAAAATATATTTTATTTTGAAATTTAGTCCATTTAAACTATATTTAGATCGATATTTTCGATGAGGTTTATGGAAATCACAGAATTTCAGACGCAGATTATTTTTTTGCCTAGAGAGCCAGAAAGCCTAGAGCTGACCTCGCATATAAGAAAAAATAATCATTAAAAAATGAGTTAAAGTTAGATCATAATTCTCCAAAGTATACTTAATATTAAATTAAAATATTTCAAATTAAATATTATCTTGATATTTCTATGGAAAGATATTAATCGGTTAAGTGCTCTGGCAGGAAAACCTGGAGATGAATTAGATAAAACTATTTCAAGTTTTGTAAGCCTTTTAATTCCATTTACAGTATCAACTTAAAGTATGAATCTGTGATACGAAAAAAAAACACTTTTTTTTCTATTTTTATTTAACTAAAACGAGGAAGGAATAATTTCACCTGAATGTATGGGTGTAAGTAAAATATTTTTCATCAAACATCTATATTATTATTCTCTTCCTCTGACGCTTAGAAATCGCGCAACTTTGCTCATTATCATATTTAAAGAAAAATTGGGAGCCCATTCCCTCTAATAAGGAGGCTCAAAATAACGATATAACACTACTTGAGTTGTGGGTTTCGAGATAAAATATTCCGGCAGTTTTAAGGAGCAAAATTAAATTATAAATCATGAACTTGGAGCCAATTAATTAATGAAAATGTCCGAGATTTTTAGTCCGTTTTATTTTTATTGTTTTAGAATAAGCATTGAGCTTGAACAATGGATTAAATACTGCTTTCACATTGTCTATTTCTGAGTTGATTACGTTCATACTTTCATTATTTTGTATTCTTTTCCTTGCTCAGCAAAAAAATGACCAAGGTTACTATTACAAACAAGGTATGCACTTCCAGGAATATGTTTCCGTCGCCACAGCACAATAATCACATGGTACAAGAACCCAAGAGGAGAAAAAAGGCAGTCATCTCACCCCAATTTTTGATTACTTTAAAGAAAACTATGTATAATTACCAGTCAAAATTGATGAGTCTGCCTAGTATAGTAGGGGGAATAAAAAATGGTGGGTGTCACAAAACGTTAAAAATTATTAATTTTTCATTGGGAGCTCTATATCTTTAATATCTTTAAACTACCAACAACAATAGAAAATCTAAGAAAACATCGTCATTTAAAGTAGACTAAATTTGCTAAAATATAAACCCTAATAGAGCTATTTACGTTCAATAGTTATCGAGATATAGCTTTTTAAAAAGCAACATTTCATAAAAATGTTGTATGGGACGTACTAAAAGATCAGTAGTTAGTGAATTTATTTTGAAAAATTTATATCTCAAAAACCATTTGACGTACAGATGTCTATTAGCACTCAAATTAAAGCTAGTTTAATAAGCTATAAAGTAGTTTGTGATGTTTATCTTCGTAGGTATAATAGTTTACATGAAATTTGCTAAAATATATTAATTTATAGTTGTTCGGAAATTTTCATTTGCCAAATTTATATTCATATGTGAATATCATAAAAACTACTACCTCTACGAAGTTAAGTGGCATAAACAACTTTATACTAAGTTAAATTTCCTTTATTTTGAGTGCTGGCAGACATATGTGCGCCTTATGGGTCTTGAGATATATTTATTCAAAAATCAAACATTTTATACGAACAACTAGAAATTAACATTTTGTAAATTTATTTTGTCGAATATCATAAAAACTACTACTCCTACAAAGATAAACGTTATGAACTATTTCATAGGAAATATAACTAGCTTTAATGTGAGTGCTGACAGACATCTATACGTCTTATTGTTTCTGAAATAAAGGTTTTTATAAATCAAATTTATTGTCCGAACAACTATAATTCAATTTATTTTAGCAAATATAATGAAAATTACTATTCCTACGAAGACAAAGGTAATAAACTACTTTTTAGTACATTAAACAAGCTTTAATTTGAGTTCTAATAGTAATTATACTATTAAGTGGTAGTAGTAATGCGTCACATAGTTCCTAAGATATAGATTTCTCAAAATAAATTAACTTACTACTAATCTTTCAGTAGATTTTTAAAAAAATGTTGCTTTTTGAAAACATATATCTCGAGAACCATCGAACATAAATAGTTCTATTAGGGTTAATATTTTAGCAAATTTATTCTACTTTAAATGATGCTCCATTAAGTTTTCTAATGTTGTTGATAGTTATTAAGGTATAGTCAAAGCTCCGAATGAAAAATTAATTATTTCCTTCCCGAGTCTTGTACTAATAGGACAAGCGTCCAAGAGGAGAAAAAAGGCAGTTATTTCACCCCAATTTTTTATTACTTTAATGAGAACTATGTATAATTACTAGTCAAAACTGAGTCTGCCAAGTATAGATAAGGGGAATAAAAAATCGCGGGTGTTTAAAAACATTAAAAATAATTAATTCTTCATTTGGATCTACATTTGCTAAAATATAAGCTCTAATAAAGCTATTTACGTTCAATAGTTCTCGAGATATAGCTGTTTAAAAAGCAGCATTTCATAATTAATTTGTCATTGAGAGCTCTATATCTTTAAACTACCAACAACAATAGAAAATCTAAGAGAGCATCATTTAAAGTAGAGTAAATTTGCTAAAATATGAGCCCTAATAGAGCTATTTACGTTCAATATAGCTTTTTAGAAAGCAACACTTCATAATACATGCACTGAAAATGCAGTAGTTGTTGAATCGAGAAATTTCGAGAAAAAATCGAGAAATTTATGTCCTAAAAACCAAAAAAATAATCAGAAAATGTTGATCTCCTGCAGTTCGGACAATAATATTTATTTATGAAAATATATATCTCAAGAACCATAAGACGCACAGATGTCTGTTAGCGCTCAAATTAAAGCTTATTAAATGTAATATAAAGTAGTTTATATTGTTTATCTTCGTAGGAAAAATAGTTTCTATGATATTTGACAAAATAAATAATTCTCTAGAAATTTGAATTTTCTAGGGAAATATTTAATTTAACATATACTATTTAAATTGTCATATTTTTTTTCATTCTAGTATACCCATGAACATGAATAGTAAACCGAAAAAATCGAAAACTTATCACTTTAATGAAGAATAGAAACTTGATTACTTTTTTAATGCCGAATATTAAATGTTGTTGTTTAATATTCCCTGGAATGCACGTTATACTGAAATATAGTATGTATTTCACACCGCATCTTCCCCCATAGACTACGCTTATAGTACAAGAGCCGGTAAGAAAAAAATGCAGTTATCTCACCCCAATTTTTGATTACTTCAATAAAAACTATGTATAATTACTAGTCAAAATTGATGAGTCTGCCAAGTATAGGTAGGGGGATTAAAAAATGACGGCTGTTTCAAAGCGATAAAAAAACTATTTTTTCATTCGGAGCTCTATATCTTAAAAAGTAGGAACATGAGAAAACCTAAGAGAACGTCTTTTAAAGAAGATCAAATTTGCTAAAATATGAGCCCTAATAGAGTTATTTATTTACGATAAAAAATTCTCGAGATATAGCTTTTTAAAAAGTCGAATTTCTTAAAAATCTACTGAAAGATTAGTAGCTAGTTAATTTATTTTGAGAAATCTATATTTCAGGAACTATGAGACGTACAGATGTCTATTAGCACTCAAATTAAAGCTAGTTTAATGCACTATAAAGAAGTTTATGACCTTTACCTTCGTAGGAATAGTAGTTTTCACGATATTTGCTAAAATAAATTGATTTATAGTTGTTCGGACAATAAATTTGATTTGTGAAAAAACTTCATTTCAAAAACCATTGCACATACTGATTTCTTCTAGCTCTCAAATCAAAGCTAGTTAAATTTACTATAAAATAGTTAATTATGTTTATCTTTGTAGGAGTAGTATTTATGATATTTGACAAAATAAATTCACAAAATCTTAATTTCTAGTTGTTCGTATAAAATGTTGAATTTTTAAAAAAATATATCTCTAGATCCATAAGATGCACATATGTCTGCCAACACTCAAAATAAAGGAAATTTAACTTACTATAAAGTAGTTCATGACACTTATCTTCGTAGGGGTAGTATTTTTTATGATATTCACATATGAATATAAATTTGGCAAATGAAAATTTCCGAACAACTATAAATCAATATATTTTAGCAAATTTCATGTAAACTATTATTCCTACGTAGATAAACATCATAAACTACTTTATAGCTCATTAAACTAGCTTTAATTTGAGTGCTAATAGGTATCTGTACGTCAAATGGTTTTTGAGATATAAATTTTTCAAAATAAATTCACTAACCACTGATCTTTTAGTACCTCCCATACAACATTTTTATGAGATGTTGCGTTTTAAAATGCTATATCTCGAAAACTATTTAACTTAAATAACTCTATTATGGCTCATATTTTAGCAAATTTACTCTTCTTTAAAAGACGCTCTCTTAGTTTTTCTTGCGTTGTTCCTACTTTTTTAGATATAGAGCTCCCACTGAAAAATTAATTAAAAAATTAAAAGGGGAGGGGTCTCAGTAAGAAATAAACGTATTTTATGTTCTTTCGATAATGAAGATTTTTTTTTCTTTCAGATTGAACTTATTGACAAAGTTATATCTTTCTACAACTACGGCAATATTTCTATTGTTATATACAGTGCAACGCCTATGTACGGAACACCTACAGGGTAGACATTTTTTTCCGTTATACAAAGGTCTTCGTTAAGGAAGAGTGAATATAAAAATGAAATAGTATAATCAATTTCAAAGCTGTCCCTGTTACTCCCAAAGCCTCCTAAAAAAATCAACAAAATGATTTTTATGCAGTTTAAAAAAAATTAACAAATCATTCCATTTACAATTTATCTCAACCATGGTTTTGAAGAATATTTATATCATTTTTTCTGACTTCGACTATCGTAATAGTCCAATTACATAAAGACCAGTAGAAAGAAATATGAAAAAAGAACATGAAAAATTTTAATATTAAGATAAATCCCTTAAGGGGATATAAATAAAAATATAAGAATGGACAAGATGATTAACAATTGTTCCGAAACTTCTCCAACAAGATAATAAAGAAGTAGAAAGTAATAAGGGTATTCCTTTAAAAAAAAAAATAATAGTAAAAAAACCCTAAATAGATTTAACTACAATAATTATGTATGCGCGTTGCAAAAAAAGTCACTTTTTCCTTCTTTTTTTTATTTTAACAAGCATTTTTAAATAATTTATCTTTTCTCAGTAATGACATAAGAACTAATATTGTAACTACATAATATTTACGTACCTAAAATATCTAATGCATACTTTTTGTACAATACAAACTTTCGTCGAAACTCTAATATATTCGGGTGGAGGGAGGGAAGGGAAAAACATTATTATGTAATTAAACTTTTTCCAAAATAAATGATACACAAATTTAATTCTGGAATCGAAAATTACTGACAGGAAACGATATTGGTATTCGCGTTCTCAATGGATGGATTCTGCAATAGAGGAGTTCAAATCAGTTAAATTTGTATTTTTTTGGAGAGAATATTAATGAAATTTGCATGAGAGAGGTTTTCGTTATAGTGACGTACCCGTTTAGAGAAGTTTCTCTATGTACAACAGTAGCAAAAGGGAAAAGAAAAAGGAAAATAAATTAAACGACAACAAACAGTTAGTATTAATTTTACTTCCTATGTTATTAGACAATGATAAGATAAACTGTTTTAAGTTGTCTCTTATCACCACAAGTACTTGATCGATGCAGTCACTGCATGATTTGAACACTTGAAGATTTGCAAGAGGTCAGTAATGCATTTTAGTTAAAATCTAGATTTATAACAATTAAAAGATTTTAAAATATAACGTGAATATAAACAGTGGCAATATAAATATCAGAATCAATCATACATAATTATCACTTAAGCTGTGTATAATAACCTCGTTACTCTAAAAATCCTTAACACAACCATAAATCAATCATGCTAAATTATCACTTAAGCTGTGCATAGTAACCTCGATACTAAAAAGAAAAAATACCCCATTTACAAAAATAAAATTAAATGCTTCATTCTAGAGACATCTTGAAAAATTCTCGAAATCAGACAAAATTATGTAGATCTTATACAAGACTTCTTTAGAATGATATATTGATTCTTTTGTTAAATGTTTTAACATGCTAAATGTTATAAGTATAGGATTCAGAGCAGCCTAATTTAAAGTCCATGTTATATGCTAAATGAAGAATAGATCTTAGCGGATTTTCTGAGCTACTTGTTATGTAACCTTGTAATCTTTACGAGACGATAGAATCTCCAACAGCTTCATTACATTATCTTTCCTTCCCCTTACTTATTCCTTGTTACCTCTCCAAGTATTTTTTCATTACTTCATTATTATTTTTATCTATTACTTTATTAGAGTTTACAAACGTCCTAAACAAAAACACGAACTACGAGTTACTAATCAATGAAAAGAACAGCAGACAAAATGGTGTAGATTTTCAAGTGATTTATTGCGTGACGCCAGTCTCCATTTAGCATACACTAACAGACTCTCGAAAAGTGAAATATCAGGGGTATTCATGATGTTGTCTTGTTGATAAATAGTGAGGGTATTCTTCAAAAACGTGATTAATCGTGAGAATGGACTGGCAATATTGGCATATTGCAGGGAGAAGTTTTCTGATGAGGCAAGAATGCGTGAGGACAGTATGGCCTATTCTTAAGAGGGTTAGAGCAACTTCATCTCTGCGGCAGCTGCGGTAGTATATCGACAATGGTTTTGCTAATCTTTTTATTTCTTTTATTAATGTACTCGAAGAAATTACGTTCCACATGGCCTGCTAGCTTTCCAATATATATTTTTTAAAGAATCTGAGTTCTGATGGAGTAAGAACGGCGGTGCCTCGGCCAGGGAGCGTGAGTCCTTTTATTCATTGATACTTTTTTTCTTCGTTCTTCATTACCTTAAAAGACTTTACTTGTTACATATATCAATCAACAATTTATACTAGGACTCTTACAACTTGGAGAAGAGGCTTCAATCTTCTTAAGTTAATTATCAAATCGTTTCGTATTTTATATTAATTCATTTTTAATTATTACATTTTTAAGTAGGATAGTTGATTATTTCAAATAAACAAAATTGAAGGTAATTTAGAAGATTTTTTTTAGAAAGTGGTGAAGAGAACCCGGCCAGACTATTGCAATGTGGATAAGAGCTAGCTGATATTAGGGATGGGATATCGATATCGATAATATCGGAATATCGATATTTGGTCTCCGATATCCGATATTTTGATATCGATAATAAGGAACCGATATTATCGGAATATCGATATTGTCTCCCGATGATATCGGAATATCGGTTTCTAAAAAAAAAAAAAAAAAAAAAAAAAAAAAGGTCATCTGGGAGAAAAGTGATCTCTGGCAGCAACAATTTTTAAGATCTTTGTGAAGTTAAATGTCCATATCGATAGTTTACATTCTTATTAATATCGATTTATAAGGTTAGCAACAATATGTTATTTTATCAAAATGTCGATGTTTTATTTAAAAAGACAGGGAATGTTTTAAATAAAATATCAATGCTTCTGTAATTAAATACCTTTATCGATATTTCGATAAAATAATATAGGAATGTTTCTGCTAACTTTCAAAATCGATGTTCATGAGAATGTTTAATTTCGGAATGAATATTATATCATAGAAACAATATGTAGAAATTTCGTTTTAAAATTTTATATAAAAT
>NW_027108916.1:0-347 GCF_000696795.3 Halyomorpha halys
GACCGTATTTTACAAAATATGAAGGAGATATTTGGGCGTGCGACAAAAAGGGACAAAAAATAATCAACAACTATTTATTTACCAATGCTTCGTACCAGTTTGTTCAACTTCATCAGGGCTAAAACGATACAAAAAACTTTTTTTTTTTTTAATAATTTATTTATTGTTATTATACAACTGTATACATATATACACATCAAGTAAATTTGCTGTAAGTGATATTATGAAATGATACAAACATGTATCTACCCACTGATAGAACTCCAATAATATTTCTAGAGGAGAAGATCTGGAGGCCATCTTCTTTTCAGACGCCTAGGAGGATTATTAGGTAATGAAGGAGAAGC
>NW_027108916.1:3437-4371 GCF_000696795.3 Halyomorpha halys
TTGGGGGTGCGGTCAAAATATAACACAAATAAGTTGAAAAAACTTTTTTAACGTTTCGGCCAGAATTTCTATTCTTAGCCCTGATGAAGGCTAGAAATTTTGGCCGAAACGTTGGCACGATTAAATAAGTTATTTCAACTTATTTCTGTTATATTTTGACCACATCCCTCCCCCAACCATCTCCTCCTATTAGGTTAAAAATGAACAGGAGACGTAACACGTAAAAATAGAAAAGTAGATATAAGGGAAAAAATAGAATAAATTTAACACACTAAAAGACAGAAAATTATGGAAGTAAAGTTGAGATTACTTTAAAATTTCCTCCTTGTGTAGCCATTGTTCAAGAAACTTAACTTTCTTACAAAATTACTGAACCACAGATTTTTCATGAGTTGTAACAGTAGAGATTACCATTTTTTCTTTAAATTTTAAAGTAGAATAACGAAGTATAAATTTTAATAAAATAAATCATTTAACTGAGAAAGTTCTATCTAATATATATAATCAGGGGAGATAATTTTTCAGTTAAGATGGTTTCCGTTATGAAAGGCTTAATATAAGGAGAATAATAAACTATTGTATTTTAATAAGGAAGAAATTGTGTCATTCACTAAATCCATAAAAATTCTCCTTATATCTTTTATTATTAATCAATTTCGGCTTTGAATCTTGGTCAAACTTGTTTTCAGAACAAATAAAAAAAAAGTTAAAGAACTGTAGATAAGCCGATGATTGGAGATAGATAAGAAATCTGGTATTCCGCACATCCCACGCCAATATCCTTCTTAAAAACTGTATACAGCTTTCGAAAAGTCTCTTACCATAATGGCAGCTGAGTAAACCCTTTAAATTATACATTCCGCCTCCTGGGGATAACATATTTATACCTAGCATCTCCATTGTAGAAATATCCCTCCACGGTGGCTAATGCTCG
>NW_027108916.1:7167-9300 GCF_000696795.3 Halyomorpha halys
TTCTGTATATAAAAGTAACAATAATCATTTTATGTATGTTTGATAATAAATTAAATAATATATAAAATAAGGAGAAATCTAAATACATTAAATTAAATTAAATACATTACGTCAACAGAACTTGAATTAAGGTTATAGTCTTCTTAATAAATGTAAACTCATCCAGTAAAATATTAAGATTTATTACTCGCATTATAATGTCTTAACGAAAAACACAGTTCGTGTTAAAAAAAAAATAGATTTGCTTATGTATTTATTTATTCAATCCTGAATAATTTCATAATTATGAAATTTTTTTTTGTAGGGCATAAAAATGAGTACAATAAAAAAAAATAGTTTTTTTTATTATTGAATGAACCTACAGATCTTAATAAAAACAAGTATATGAAGGAATAAAATGAATGAAAAAATAATTTTATTCTGGGACATATGTCCCCCTAAGAATAAATACATTAAGATTTTTGTCTGGCAAGCATTTACAAGTTTCCAGTAACTAAAATGAAATTATATTGGAATATTGGCTTAGCTACTGTTTATAATGTTAATCAATATATGCCTATTCATTTTATTGGAATGATGCGGAGGTATGATTATACAATAAGTGGAGGAATAGGTGTTGTTTAAAGGAAAGAACGGATGAGGAATGGCGAATGGAGATGCGAAGAGAAATGCAGAAGGAGGTTGCACGTATAATGAAGGATTTTCTAAAGAAGGCGGTTCTATAGGAGAGCAAATAAAAATCAATCGGTTGGGATCTTATGTTTAATGAATGGATGGATGAACGAAGAGTGAGGAGATCTAGGATATAGGTAGGTTTTTGATTTTAAGAACTTGGAATAGGAAAAAACCAAGGAGGTATTGCCTTCGGGAGGTTGGATAGAGCCACTTCAACTCGGTATACCAGCGGGAGACATGAGAGCGCCTTGGGAACCCAAAGATAAATCTTACAAAGCAGTTCATGAGCCTCTTCAGTCTCAACTCTAGTCCTGCTGATAGCCCTCCATAGACCAAGGGACCGTAGTCGAAGTGGGGGAAGACGAGAGATGATACTAGGAGCTGACGAGAGAGGATACTAGGAGCTAACGAGAGAGGATACTAGGAGCTGACGAGAGAGGATACTAGGAGATACTGACGGGTGTTCCGAGGAATGGAATTACGGAATCTTATATTAGGAGTTGTTTGAGTACAGTTATGGATTTACGTGTGATTTGGGAAATGTGATTATTCCAGGAGAGGAGTTGGTCGAAGGTGACTCATGAATATATTGCTATGTATTGAGGCATTAGCCATTATTACAACAATAAGTCGTTTATTAAGGTTTTTTTCCATCTGTCCCCGATACCTGGTCAGGGTAGGAGCCTTTCGACGAACCTCTTACTGCGTCCCCGGATATGAAAGCATCTGTGTTAAGTTTGCCACATTACCAGAGTGACTGAGAAAATTAGATTTGCTAACCTTTAAGTGTTCTAACAAAAATGACAGGTTTGAGGAGGGACCGGTATCAAATCAAGCAGGTGCAGGCCCTTCCTGGACATGTCAAACTTTACCACCCACTCTCGGGCCTGGGGAGCGGGACGCCTACCTCGGGAGCATTCTGTCACCTATGGCCAATGAAAAATGAGATTCAAAAAGAAGGTAATGCCCCAAAAGGGAAGTGGGAGAAAAGACACAGAACTGGGTCAGGAAAAGGAACAGTTAAGAGGAAGGTTTAGACGAGAGAGGACCAGGCTTGAGAGAGCAGCAGAAGCCGGAGCGGAGCAAGATGCACTTCGACCAGACGAAGTCGTAAGAAGGGCCTCGAGACCTGGACAGCCCTTATGAACAAGACGACACCTACGGCACTACATCCCACGGCATGAATCATTCAAATCAACAGTTATAAGTATAAATTAAACAATAAGCAATAATGTAAGAATCATATTATGGTAACCATTTATCTGAATCATTACAACCATTTTAATCATAGTAATAAATTATAAATAAATACTTAGTTTCTTTATGTAGTTTATATACTATTAACCCCAAATACCACCCTTTATTATACTATATAATTAATGGTAACAACATTTTATAAATATAAAAGTATTTAATTGGTAAACTGGTAAACACACAAATAGCCTTTGGAAAAGAATC
>NW_027108916.1:9566-12786 GCF_000696795.3 Halyomorpha halys
TAAGATCATTGCTTTATTCATTATAAAATATCTTTATTTGGATTTATTATCAGATATAATATCGATATTAGCAGTTATAATATCGATATTAGCAGTTATAATGATTCATATAAGATTAATTTGAAAGGTGTAATAGAGGCTGAAGCGGGAGTCCAATAAGAGGGAAGACTGATCTGGTATTAGCGGATATGTGGGATCCGACGGGGGATGAAATGGGTGAGCCAACATGTCGTCACGCCACTCCTTAAATAACTTCCTCATGGTCTCAGTATATCTGAATCATTTTTTTGTATATATAATAAAACATTGTTAAAGACATAAAATTGAGAATAAAACAATTATTATATGAAATTAGATATATTAAATATTTCCAAATTGTAAGTAAAGGGAGGTGTGTATAATTATTATTAGTGTAGTTAAATAATTTTTTTTAGGAATAAGAATTAAAATATTAAAGATTTTTCATCAATTCATAGAGGGTTTTAAATAGAATTATAAATGCTATTCTTTAGCAGATCAATAATTACTTAAGTAAATATCATGTATGGAACATTGATTTATAATTTTTTTTTTAATAATATCTTTATTGAAATTTTACAACTGTATATTATATAATACATTTAGTTAATTTGATCTTAGTTAAAATGGAGTGTTACAGGCGTGTAGCACTCTAACAACATTTTACATTAGCAGGCCTCGTGACCATCTTCTTTTCAGGCGCCTCGAAGGATTGGAATGGAAGAGGATGAAAGGTTAGAAAGTGGTTAGGGAGTTTATAATAGAAGGAGTAATATCTGGTTCTGGCTAGATCGGTTACATAGGGAACATTAAGGTCATTATGTAGGATTTTACGAAGGATTGGATACGAGAGGAATTCGAAGGTTTTAGTGGAGCCCCAAAGCTCAACTCCATGTGTCCAGATTGGCCTTATTACAATCATGTAAATCAGTCTTTTGTAATGAGTTGGAAGTTTTGACCGTTTGTCTTATAAGTGCTGTAATAGTCGAAATCGAAGTGCAGTTTCCTGTCTTTTCGGTCTTGTGTGATTCTAGATCAGTCGTTTGTTAAGGTGTAGTCCAAGATAACGAATCTGTTCTACAGGGGTAAGAGCCACATTATTAAAGTATACTGTAGGGCAGTCGGCAGGTTTACGACGAAGGGTAAAGGTGATTTTATGGGACTCGTTGGAATTTATCTTAATCCTCCAATCACGAAACCATTGTTCGTGGGCCTTGGTACGGGATTTATAAATGTTAAAATAATTTATTTCAATATTTGGAATTTAAAGATCGTAAAGTGCTCAAGGATGACATTCACGACATTTGGTCAGTAGAATCGATATACGTATACAAACTAAAAATATAGGTAGCACTGAACTATTCATACATGCAAGATACCTGAAGTTTATATTGGAATAACAATTGACATACAACAATAGATTGTTGTGATCAATTTTAACAAACAAGGTCACTGTGATAAATTAATTTAATTTTTAATTTGATGTGAAAATTGATTTCAATTGATGAAATTGAGGTAATTTATTGGATTGATCTGGGCAGAATAGCCTGCATGAAGTGTTTTTAAATGATTTAGTTCTAAAATTGTACTAAGATCGTCCCTGAGAATGGCCGAAACGTTCGTCTTATAAAGTGAATAAATATGTTTTGAGACTAAAATGGATAAAATTGTATTTATTTAAAAAAAAAATTATTTTAATGTTTCTCTGAATTAAGGTTGTTATCTCGTTCTATTATTTAGCCCTGATGAAGGCCTAAAATTCAGGTCGAAACGTTGGCACAAATGTAAAGTTTTGTTAATTATTTTGGGAAATTATTTATTAAAGCCACCTCAAATCGACTATGTCTTTTTGTTGGAAGGCTTTAAAATGAACAAACGTTTATTTGGTCAATTTAAACATTTTAAAAACTAAAACTAAAATAAACAAAAGATGACTAATGATGAATATTAAGTAAAAAGTAAAGTAAAGTAAAAAATAAAAAGGCCTATAAGATGAAAATAAAATAGTTATATAAATTATGAAGATGGCAATAAATTAATTTACAAATAAATATATATAAAACAAATACTAGTCGACGCAAGCTGGTCCACTCCGATAGGTCCGAAGTAGAGTGCTGCCGAGATGTTTAGGTCGCAGCTCTGGTAGCTAAATACACCGCTGCAATGGTCCAAGGTTGGTGTAGTGGCTCATCGATAGTCCCAACAACCAAAAGTCGTATTAATGTATTAGGCGAGCCGACAAAATGAACGCAGACAGGGCTGGTTACACACGTTCATAGCCACTAATTATCCGGAACTCATATTAAAGTCGAAACACAGAAAAGGTCTGGTTCCGAACTGTAATGACGGTTAACTCACTAAAAATGTCCAAACGCCAACAATTAAATTATAAACGCAGACAGGGCTGCTTAGACGCTACCATGGCCTGCTATAAAAAACGAAGATGGTCGGTCCGTTGCTAGGCAACCTCTTAGCGACGATTATCAACCCTTAGCAACTGCCTCTATTACTCATTATAACACACAAATATAATTACAGTTTTTCTTTTCAAATAACTAAATCCAATTAAATTAATATAAATAAAAGTAAACATTATTAAATTAAATACTAAGACTAACTAAATATTATTTACAAGGTAATTATGGCGTTAACACTATTAAAACAAAAAAACATATAAATTTATTTGAAATATTCTCTTGTTTTTTGCTTATCCTTAGTTTTTATTTATTTAAGGTAATTCACAAGCATAAATTACTTAATGACACTATAGATTTGAAAATGGTGCAATTAATTGTCCTAAGAACTTCCAATAATATTGTTTATTAAAAAAAAAACTTATCTTTTACTGTTTATTATATATATATTTACCGATGAAGTAACAAGACCAAATATTTACTCTAAAATACAATCATCCTTCATAAATATATTTTTGGTAAGGTCAATATGAAAATTTCATTAAAGGCAAATTCAGTTTGGATGCTGTGTTGCCGGCAAATAAACCCAATAAAAGGCAATCTCCCTCCCCCCCCACCCGATGGGACAATGCGATTGGGTGGATAATAAAGGGCAGATCTCAGCGGGGCGCACGTCAACACAAACACATACACACACACTCGCTCAATCTTTATCGGCTTAGTAGAAAGTTCCACAATTGGCTTATCTTTGATCCCGCCTGAAAAATAACTTTTTTGTCCTCACCTCG
>NW_027108916.1:13401-16488 GCF_000696795.3 Halyomorpha halys
TTATATTTTTGTTTATCAAATTATCAACTGAAGATTTACCGAGATCCTTCAAAGAATAAAAAAAAAAGTGTAAACAAAGATATAAGTTTACATTAGAAAGTGTAGAGTAATAATATTAGGAAAAGTGAATTAGTTAGAAAAATGTAATGTAAATTTTTTGACAACATTTTAGCTGTGAATAAGTTATCATAAAAATGACCGGAACGGCCGAAACATTGACATGGGAATAATAAGAAAATAAACAGCTTGAGACTTAATTTCTATGACTAAAAATTCCAAATTTTTACGGTTGTCATGGTGAAATAAAACATTGGCTATATCTGCGTATGCAAGAGGTGTGTTGGTTGTCATGGTAAAAAAAAAAACTAGCGATATGTTCAGACGAGTGGGCTTTTTGGTTTTGTGAAGGTGACAATTTTGGTTTTTGAACACGTTACGACTGTTCAATGTGACGTGGTAAACGTTTATCAGGCCCTGTGTCTTTACTGTTTGAATCGAGATATCACCATATGAGAAATATTATAATATATTTTGTTTTTCAAATTATGGTGTTCTACTTCAATGGACGGTCATTAACACTAGAAGTGGGGATATAGTGCAGTGATGTTTCTTCAGCATGTCCTGGATAGGAGAGTTGTGACAGGTGTCATCCTCAAACTTCTGGGGTAGGTGAGACGGTGATCTAAAAGAAAATATCGAATAACCTTGTGTTCTGCCAGGAGTACACCCAAAGACTACGTGGGGTTTGAACTAAATTTTATATTCGCTTTTATACTCTTTTGTACAATAATGTAAATTTAGTTAGTAAGGTTAAGCATTTAAGTTAAGGTTAAGTCAACCTATAAGTTTGATTAATATAAATTAATTGGTAAGAATTCTTTTTTTTTCCCTTTTTCATTCTGTGTACATATATTTCTTATTATTATTAAACTTTTGTACATATAGTTATACTGTTCTTTCTTATACATATACACTGCTTTCAACTTTTTAATTTACTTATGTTTTTTTGTTGTTGTTAACGGAATATTACGATAATTCAACAGGTGGGTAGGTAACACCCCTAGGTTTTCTGTTATCTACACTGGTATTCACCAGTGGTCATAATTCGATAATTTTTTATATTGTAGGTATATTGTTTCGGGGTTTTCATTATTTCCAAGTGAAAAAAATAACATGGCGCCTAAGGAGCAATTTATTCTTTATTGTTTTGTTTCTTTTTTTCCTTTTGCGCTTATATATATTTTTTTTTCCTCTTTTCCGTTGAGCGTGGGGAAGTATAATATTGGGGTTATAGAATATATTATCTAGTTCTGTCCCAATAACCATTTCTGACTGTCCGAAACAGTAGTATTTTTCAGGTTCTGTTGTTAATGATGATAGTAAGATTAAATAGAGACAGTAATTTATGTGAAAAAAATTAAGTTTAAAATATAAAAAGTTTGATATGACATGGGGAGTTGGCCTGCAAGAAACATTTTAAAGAATATGTGGAATCAATATTTAAGGTTGTCTCCTTGAAAATGGCCGGAGGCCCGAAACGTTGGAGAGTTTTTGAAATAAATTTTGAGAGTAAAATTGGATCAAGTGTATTTGGGTTAATAATAAATTATATTATTTCAAATTCTTGAGACAAGGTAATTATTTATTAAATATCAAAAATTCGTATCCATTTTTGTCTTAACACTTTATTTTTCACCAGTCCAACGTTTCGGCATTCTAGCCATCTTCAATGACATCTTCAATATATTTCTTCCTCGCATTAATTTAAAGTTTCTTTTGCAGGCTATTCTGCCCAGGTCATTTTTTTTATTATGAGTTAAAAGCCTATTTTTTTTTATATTTTAAAATCATTAACATTCAATTTTCCTCTATAAGATTATCAACAATTAATACACCACCATATAACTTAATAAATGGTTTGTTATATGGTGGTGTATTAATTATTGATAATCTTATAGAGGAAAATTAAATGTTAATGATATTAAATTAAAAAAAAATAGGCTTTTAACTTATAATAAAGAAAATGACCTGGGCAGAATAGCCTGCAAAAGAAACTTTAAATTAATGTGAGAAAGAAATTATATTGAAGATGTCCTTCAAGATGGCTAGAATGGCCGAAATGTTGGACTGGTGAAAAATAAAGTGTTGAGACAAAAATGGATACGAATTTTTGATTTATTTAATAAAAAACTCATATATAGTTTTTATAAAAGTAATAAAACATTGAAGTGAAATAATTTTTGTTTTCTTGGAATATAATAGTTTAAAATAAATTCTTCTAAGCGATTTGAAAAATCATCATTTAAAAAAGAAATGTCTTGCATTAGAGTCTAGAAATAATTGGAATGAATACATATATTGTAACATAACGAAATGCTTCCAATAAAAAAGCATTTGAATATTCTACCAAGTAAGCACAACACTCAATATTTTCGCATTCGATACGCATACATAAGACAATATTATCTGGTTTGAGCGATTCTGCGGTCAAAGCATAATCCAAGGTAAATGGAACGATTCGAAGTCTGCAGAACGTATTGCCAAGTATTAGGTTGAAATTTATGCACTGTATCGGAGGAGTTGTCCTCGACTCCAGCTGTAAACATGAATCATTTGTTCTTGAAGCCAACAACAATTATTGTAAAAACCATACACTACATTTTAACAATAATAATAATAATATATTCTTTATTCTAGAACGAGTCCCTTTAGAATAATACAGAGAAATCAATAGATGAGGGCTGAGGAGCCTCAGAAATACTTTAACAAAAAATACAAAAAAATATAAACAGTCATTATAAAAAATAATTATAGGTTACTTTCTCATTTTTGTCAGTTGACAATAAAAAAAAAAATGAATAAACAAAAAAGAGAAAAGAATACGATGTAAACCATGTGAACCACACCAACATTACGATAATTAAAGATTCACTAAGCTCGATAAAAGCTTTAGATTCTATGTATCCAGAACATACGAGAATTTCCTGGATCCATTTGCACTTAAAAACTCTACACAACGTGGGTATGTCAGTAACATTTCTATGGGTTCCAAGCCATGTAGGAATCGCAGGGAATGAACTGGCCGAT
>NW_027108916.1:21048-21367 GCF_000696795.3 Halyomorpha halys
GTAAATAAATATTTACGTGTGTATGTATACAGGTGCATATTGTTTATTAGTGGCATGTAAACATTGTATATATATACAGAGACTATTGCTTAGAGAATTAAGTCCGTATACAATACGGATAGGGTATTAAGGCTTAGTGCCAGAGTTGGGCACTAGTTAGCTAATATTTAGTTAACTAAGGACAAACTAATAGATCAATAGTTGTCTGAATTAGTTCCCCTAAAATATTGGAACTAATTCTTTAACCCCACTAGTGGCTTCCCTAACATATTAGGGTCCATTTATAAAATTTCGGTGGTTCTAAAAATGTAAAAAAAAA
>NW_027108916.1:25712-26633 GCF_000696795.3 Halyomorpha halys
TAAAAAAAAAATTATAGGAGTTTTCACGATTTATTCAAAAATAAATTCACTAAATGAACATCTTTCGTTTTTTTTGGAAAAACAAATGTCTCGGGAATTATTGAATATTAAGGGGGGCTCAAACTGGAGCTCGTAAAATGCACTTTATAGAAGTTAGTAACCAAGACTCAACAAATGGTACGTGTGTGCATATGTGAACAGCTTAGCTCATAAATCAAAAACAAAAAGTACGTATTTTTTTTTTACTCTTTATTAACCGTACTCCAAACCACCATCTTCTAATTTATATATATATAAATATCCACGGTCTTCTCATCATTATGGTAAATTTCTGTTTCCGATTAGTATGCGAGATTCGATTCAACGCCGATATCAATAGAAGGAAGGAGGTTCCGACAGGCAAGCAATTGGCCACAAACTGCCAATTGACGATGCAACAATAGAAGGCTAAAACTAGAGAACAATGGCTGGATACACCGAGCTCAGCTCGCAGGGTAGGGATAGTTATCTGGCCTCGCTATAATAAGGAAGTCACTATATTGTCTCTCTCAGGCTCTACTCTCTCTCACTTACAACTCTATTACAATTATATACAATTGTATTATATACAATTATATATTATATACAATTATATATTTATAACATAATCATATTTAATAAAGGTTAAATAATACGTCACAAAGGTCCATTCGTCAACTACCTACAAACTGTGATTTGACTATATAAGATTTGATGGTCTAATATGTGGTTTCTTTACAGAAACGAAAGGAGGTTTTTGGCATCTAAAAAACCTTTTTTATCAGTGATGCGGCGAGAGGGATGCGCTGGGATCTTTTGAGCTCTGCTCTACCCCTCACACGTGGGGGATAGAGTGGGCTCAGGGATCCTCAGGTTGATTGTGTAAATATTGTATATAAGAGT
>NW_027108916.1:29043-30268 GCF_000696795.3 Halyomorpha halys
ACTTAAAATTATTTTGTTTTAACGTTTTGAAACAGACGCTATTTTTTTATTTCCCCTAACTATGGTTGGCAGACTCATCAATCTTGAATAGTAACTATATTTAGTTTTTATTATAGTAATAAAAACTTGGGGTGAAATAACTGACTTTTTTCTCCTCTTGGGCTCTTATAGTGAATATTGGAGTGGATATGATATATCTATATCAGCGAAATGGTTTATGCTGCTAACCACATCTTCAGTTTTATTCGTATTTATTTCGAGACCTCTAGCTCTATACTAGCTTTTATTAACGAAGTTTTATTCATTTTTATAGAGTCCATGTCTTCCCACAATAATACCAAATCATCAGCAAACCCAAGCACCGGTATTTTACCACCCAAAGTTAAACCCTTTTTAGTTTAAACTTCGTTCCTTAGAGATACTAAAGTTGCTTACTTTAGGACTTATGTTGATGGTTCTTAATTAATTTTACGAACAAATAAATGGAATATTCCGAATATTACACAATAAATAAATATTTTTACAGATACAAAATTAAAGAAAAATTCATTTATCATACTTGTGCTGTACGTTTTAAATAAGATGCATGATTCTGCGCTGTGCCACTTACCTGTAACAAAAAAATATAAGAATAAGTATATAAGTATTATATAATAATAACAGTACATAATTATATATTAATATTAGTATATAAGAATACTTATAAAAGTAACTACGAAAACCAGATGTAATTAAGTCAACAAAGTAATGAAAATAAGATTTTCTAGGGCATTTGGTCTTCTAAGAATGACAATTTAGACAATATTAATAGCTGAACAATGTCTGGCTTCATTAAATGATATTAATTAAAATTAAATAAACAAATAAGCCAGCAAGTCAATTTAACTTATATCTAGTCATGCGATAAGGCCATTATCAAGAATATAAAATAATAACTATACATATAAAATATAAACAAAAGATATTTTGTATTGATATTTATTGTATACAAGTTTATGGAGGATTAATATTCATGGAGATGGATATATAATTGATGTTAAAAAAGAAGCTTTACGATATAATTTATTTATTGCTATTTACAACTGTAAGGTCTCGAGGCCATCTTCTTTTCAGACGCCTAGGAGGAATATTAGGTAATGAAGGAGAAGCCAGGCTAGAAACAAGTAGATTTGTGTGGTTGGAAAGTTTATCATGGAAGGACTAGTATCTGGTTCTAGCCAAATCG
>NW_027108916.1:30318-31221 GCF_000696795.3 Halyomorpha halys
AAGTTTATCATGGAAGGACTAGTATCTGGTTCTAGCCAAATCGGCAACATATAGGACATTGAGGTTCTGATGGATGATTTGATTTGTGACAAAGTAAGGAGCATTAAGGATTTTACGAAGGATTTTTGAATGTAAGGATTGAATTCGGGAGGAATTCGATGGCTTAGTGGAGCCAGATAGGCCTTGTGTCATGTAGATCAGTCTTTTGTAATGGATTGGAAGTTTAGACCGTTTATCTAGTAAATGTATCAGTCGGAATCGATGAGCAGTTTCCTGTCTGTTCAGTCTTGCATGAGGATTCCATGTCAGTCGTTTGTCCAGATGTAGTCCCATTATCTCTTCGATGTTTTTATGATGACTTTATAAGAATTCTAAAAACGTAATAATAATTATTATTACAACCATATAAACACAAAAACATTTATTTTACCGTTAATTATTGTCATTTGGTATTCATTGTTGTGTAGAGGCGACCTGATGGATAGCTTCGAGCTTTATGTCCCCCCCCCCACAAATCTTAACATACTTGCTAGACATCATGAGATATTGATTGACCAGTCTCTGCAAGCAGTTTACTTTTAGTTCTTCTCCGTGTGTTAAGAATCTGAACCCTGATCGCCCCTTTTATTTTTTAATTATATGCATAAATGTTTGATGAATTTTACAATTGTAAGAACAATAGAAAATGTCGTTAGGGTAGGTTTTTCAGCTTAAAATTAAATAATTTGTTTTATCTTCATTTAGTTGCAAGCCGATTTCCTCCGCTGCTCTTATTCTTATTCCTTATATAAGTTATGTGAAAAATTATCATATATCTATATTATATAATATTGAAGGAATATGTAAAATAAAAATATTTTTAAATGAATGGAATATGGTCCGGGTGCGGTAAAAAAAACAACT
>NW_027108916.1:32869-38653 GCF_000696795.3 Halyomorpha halys
TATAAAGAATGGGACCTAAGATACTACCCGGAAAAATGTAAGTTTTGATTACTGTTATGAAAATAATAAGTAGCGGCTGTTCCAGCAAATGAAAAAAAAAAAATTCATTTTTGTCATTTCAAATAAAAATAAAATACTCCTTATTTTATGTTAGAAAATTGTTTAACTTTTACCGAGGCTAAACAACGGACACATTAAATGTCAATAAAAAGTAATTTATTAATTGCTATTTACAACTGTATAAAATTATATAAAACTAGCAAATTTTCTATTAGATATAAAATGACATGAAACAAACATGTGGAGAATCTATTCAAACTTACAAGAGAAGAAGATCTCGGGGCCTTCTTCTTTTCAGGCGCCTAGGGGGATTATCAGGTAATGAAGGAGAAGCCAGGAAAACAATAAATATTAAAAAATTTAAGGTCACGTCCTCTGAAGTTTATTTTATTCGACAAAAACCTAAAATTTCCTTCATTATTCATTTGGTGCTCCTACAGAACAAAAGATGTCTTATATACTATCATATTATTTAAAAAAGTGTACATTTTCTAAAATTATAGCCCTGATAGAATTCTTTACGTTTATTAAATCACAAGACACAGTTTTTCTAAAAGAAACATATTTTTTTTTCACAAAGAAACGAACAATCAATATTTTGGTGAATATCATGGAAACTCCCATTACACCTTAACTGAGAGCAAAGAGCAAGATTTTATAACAAAATAACGAATAATCAGTAGTTTATTGAATTTATTTTGAGAAAACTACATTTCAGGAACCATTAGATGTACAGATGTCTAATAGCAATAAAAGCTAGTTTTATTTAAAGTAGTAAATATCATTTATCTTTGTAAGGATAGAAGTTTTCATAATATTTCCTAAAATAAAATGATTTATAGTTGTTCAGATAAAATTTCATCAAAAGAGTCATGAATTTTGACTAGTAACTATATATAGCTTTTACTAAATCGAAATAATAAAAAAGTATTATTTTGAAATAGAATTTTATGTGTATATTTTATACATACTGAGATTTAAATAAAATCCATTTTATGAACAAAAACGTTAGTAACAAACTATTTACATAGCCATTTTGTTTTTTTAATAATAATAATATTTTTAATAATCCTTATGTCCTTACATTATGTGTTTTATAGTATACACAATATTTATTTCCTCAATAAATGCGAAGAAAAAAAACATATATAAAATAAATTCCAACAGTTCCCTGTAATGCCTGAGTGCATAATGGAAAACCCTGGCCTAATGTGAGAAAGACTGAGGAGAGAGCCTACGAGTCCTGTGGGAGGAGCGAGCAGTTTGTTCTTAAGGATCTCTTTACCGAAAAGGATAGCTACTTCCTCAGGCTCCTCCATCACCGAATGAATTTTGTATCACTGGCTTCAGTCCAAACTACTTTCACCTGAATAAAAATAGAGGCACTCTTACACTGCGTCCATCTCAAGAGGAAATTTGAGTGGATTGCGCTATAAGGCATATTTGTCCGAAATGAGGTGTTAAATAATAGAGGACGTGTTAGTATAAATAATGTATTTCAGTATTCTGTGTCTGTTTAAGTTTATAATTCTTCAATTACTTCAACATTGGAGAAGTCACTAAAATTAGACAAAATAAAAATACAAAAAATCTTACTTCATCTCTAAATTATTGTCGTCACTCACTATCTCTTATTTTAAGAATAAAATAAAGAAAAGAGGTTTATGAAGTTCCATTCTCAATTACCTATAGTTAAAGGAGCAGTAGCTACAACTTGGGAAGCCTAACCATAACCCGAAGAATGAGGCCCAGGCTGCTACAGGACATCCTGTTATAAATTCTATATTTATCAGTTCTGTTATTATCACTCTAAAATTTTATTTCATCTTAATTTTTTTTTCTGTTCATCTTTTTCTTAAATTCACTTTCTTTTTTTTTTCATTAGAAGTCAGTTATTACCAGTGATGCGGCGAGACGGATGCGCTGGGATCTTTTGAGCTCTGTTATACCCCTTACACGTGGGGGATAGAGTGGGCTCAGGGATCCTCAGGTCCATTGAGTAAATATTGTAAATTAGAGTGTAAATGTGACTAGAGACTATTTTACTTTATCATTATGTTATTTTATTTATTTATTTTTCATACAGATAGTTTGATTATGTTCATTTTGTTTATTCTTCTGTTTGTATATATTTTATGAGTTTTTTTCATTCATTTATATTATTTTATTTTAGTATGTATGAGATCATTCATCACTATTACCTATTGTCCACAACTGTGTGGCAGATTGTAATATCTATCAATAAATAAAAAGTATTTAAAAAAAAAAATAATGTCAATTATTTACTTTGTCTAATCCATAAATGTCATTGTTTTTGTTTTAACATTACTTTTATCATTTTTTAAGAATAATTTTTTTAATCTATTTATTTCATCTAAATATATTGTTTTACTTATAACATTGTATATAGCTAGGGGTGATTTTTGTATGAGACTATAACCCCGGTCCCGAAGAATGAAACTTGATACTCCCACCAAGGTTAGTAAGTACTCGGCGGCAACTCAGGTAGCAAAAAGGACTACTAGGCCCACTTGCCGAACTTAACCCCCTCCCCACCAGTACCAACGTTTCGGCCAGAATTTCAGTCCTTCATCAGGGCAGAAAAAAAAAAGATAACAACCATAATGAATAGTAAAATAAATAAAAAATTCGAATGAGTAATTATAAATGCTTATAATTATATATTATATACTTACAATACTTAAACTATAATTGTCTTTCAATACTATTCTGTAACTATAATGTTATATATTTTTTTAAAACTTATTTATCCATTCAATTGTTTCTTGTAATCGGCTTTTTATCATTTTCCTTTAAATCTAAGTGTTAGTCTTATTCTCGTAGAATGTATTTGTTTGTTTGTTTTTGGTAAACTGATCTACTGGTGTGACTATTATCAATGGTGTGATCTCACATTGCCGTCTAATAGTGACTTTGTTTAGCGGGTCACTGGAGAGGATCTAGAAGGGTGAATTCAGGAGAGTGAATTGGTTGATAGGGTGAATTAAAAATTGTGAAATGGTGAAATTGAAGGAACAGAAAAGGGAAAGAAAAAAAAGGAATGAATATTTGTATTTGGCGTATAAACTGAAACTGATTATAAAAGGAAACTGTAGGAAAAAAAACCGTTTTTTATTATTTTATTATACCATGTAATTATATGTAATTTATATATGTCCGATTACGGATTGATAAGTATGCTGTGTATGTAGCAACCTGATGTATTTGGGCAGCATATATGAATAAAGTATTTCTCTCTCACTTTTAATCATTCTATAATTCCTTTTATACATTACGGTTTTTATCTTTTTTTTTGTCCTTAGCCCTGATGAAGACTTGATATTCTGTCTGAAACGTTTGCACTAATAAATAAGTAGTTATTTATTAGTTTTATTTATATTTTTCACTGAGCGCAACTCCAATCGTCTTCTCATCATAAAAAAAAAAGTTGAATATTGAGGAGGTCTGGAGAAAATCACTGACACACATAATTACAATAAAAAAAACTGCAAGGGAAATCGTGACAAAAGGATTCATCGATTTTTACCAAATCATGGAAATACTTTCGCTGGATTGAGGCTTTGAATATGTCAGTCGTTGACACTAAAGATTCTACTGCCTTTCTAATTCCCCGCAGCGTGCTTTGATGTGGATCTGCGTGAAAGTTCGCAAAGTCCAATTGAGAACAAAATTTTTAACTGCCCGACAGAAGATTTTTAACTGAAAAATTCAAAGTGAAAATGCCAAAAAAAGTAAAATATTTACTCAAAATTTACAATAGTGTTTAAGTAAATTACACACGAAACTATAAAGATATGTCAGAATCATCATTAAAAAAAAAAACCTTTATCTATTCCAACACTAGTAAAAATTAATGCGGCATGCTATTTTTCCTCTATCTATTCCAACACTAGTAAAAATTAATGCGGCTTTTAGTATTTATTATTTTAGTATAGTAACTAGTTAATTTAACCTGAAATTTTTAAGCATAAATTATAATTTAAATATAAATAATCTGCTTTACAAACTCCGTAAATTCCTGCCTCCTATATACTTTCTCATCATTCGTTCCTTTCTTATTGATAGATTATTCCAAGTAAACCACAATGGTTCCTATTCATCCCTCTATTCTCAGTCCGCTGGTGTTCTTCAAGGTAGTATCCTTGGTCCCATCCTCTACACCGTCTATACAATTGCTACTTAGACTCAAACCATGCACTTAAATTAAAAAGTTAATCCTTTATCTATTGGGTTGTAAAACAAGTTCGAAGCGTTTTTAAATGTTTCTATTTAATCCTCTCTGTGTTTATAAAATCATGTTTACTTGTTCAATAATGTAAACATATTCTACATAGGCCTTGGACCTCCGCGGTCTGTCGCGCCAATTAAACATAATAATAACACAAATTTTTTAAGAATAAGAAGAAGTTTTTATTGAAATTACCAGTAAAACACGCTACGAACTTATTTTACAACAAAATATATTAATTAAAATATATATGATTGGATTTCTGAATTGACTGACAATAATAACATGATTTCAATTTTTTTTTTCTTTGTCGGTTTGAGCTATCGAGTAAAAATTTACTTTCTGATCTTGAATAAATAGACCACACTTTTAATTATAAGCAACACACATATTTCTAAATTAGGGTACATTTTTAGAGGATAATAAAATAGGATGAAATTATGAAGTATAATAAAATATGAACAAATTATTGGTAAAAACTGCTTTCTTTATAGGGGTGCCGGGTCACGTGGGGATCGCTGGAAATGAACTGGCGGACATTGCAGCTAAACAAAGCTACTTGCTCTTGCAGGTCAAGGTGCGGCCATTCTGGCACCCCAAGAAATAAGTCTTCTGATGGAAAATGATATATCATCTAGTTGGCAAGCCATGTGGAATAAAAGTCCGCCAAGAAAATTAAAAACTATTAAACCATGGACGACATCAAACTGTTCCAATCGCAGGAAAGAGGTAGCTATTGAAAGATTAAGAATATGCCATACGAATTTAACTCATGCATACCTGATCAATAAGCAATCACCGCCAAAATGTCAATACTGCAACAGTGTACTTACGATCAGTCACATATTTAAAGAATGCCATTTCTATTCCATGAACTTGAATAGATTGGGAGTGGGACTGAGTGTATCGGATGCTCTGAATGATGACCAGAAGAACGTGGAAATGGTCTTAGTTTTCTTAAAAAGGAATGGCCTTTTGAATAAGATTTAAACCCGAAAGTTTGTTATCCGTACTAAATAATTCTAAAATAAGTAATTATTTAATTTTTTTTCGTAATTATTTATAGAGTACCAAATCTTGAAATATAATTGGGCGTGGATGACCTCAGGGTTTTACGCCCTAAAGCCCCAGCCAACAATAACAAGGAAGAAATTATTTTTCATCAATATTTATTTCTACAATAAATTTTTGGACTGTATAATTTTTTTATATATATATCTCAACTTCTTATTGACAAAATTTTACAGAATTATAATAGGCATTTCTCCCGCTTGGCCAGATTGTCCAACACCTGATGTAAGATGTCTGCCAACTCTACGTCCAACAAGGTCCCCTTTGGGACGTTGAAACTAATTATTAGGTGTCGCTGAATTAATAAAACGTCTTCAGGGCCACGTATAGAAAAAGGACCAAAGGATATAATGAGGTCATGTCCATTCTCTACGAGAAAAACAGTAAGAAATTATCCAAGCAGT
>NW_027108916.1:39452-41216 GCF_000696795.3 Halyomorpha halys
ATTTTGATTCTCCAGTTTTTACACCATTCTTCAATAGATGTTATGTGTGCCTGTAGTCATTAGTTGGGTTGTAGATTAAAAATAATTAGATAAAAATAGTATTTCTGAATAAGAAAGGAAAGTAAAGTTAATGACTAAATCAATGACATTTATGGCTTAAACAAAATAAATAGTTGGGTTCTAATGGGGGGAGGGGAGTTAATTTATTAAAAAAAATTAGAGTGATAATAAAAAAACTGATAAATATAGAACTAATAACAGGATGTCCTGCAGCAGTCTTCGGGTTGTAGTTGGATTTCCCAAGTTGTTGGTCACTGCTCCTATAACTGTCGGTAAATGAGAATGGAACTTCACGAACCTTTTTTTTTATGCAATCCTCCATTTGTGATTCCCGATGAGATTGCCTGTTTCTTAAAATCCACTGCAATTCTTTTACCTTTGAGGATCAGTTAATGATAAATGTCATAAACCATTTTACAGTACATTAAACTAACTTTAATCTGAGTGCTAATAGACATATGTATATCTAAGGACTCTTGGTTCCTGCGATAAAGATGTCCCAAAATAAATTCATCAACTACTTATTTTCCAGTACATTTGTTATGAAATGTTGCTTTCTCAAATACTGTATCTCGGGAACTATTGAACGTAATTTTTTTTTTTGTTTGGGCTCATATTTTAGGAAATTTACTCTACTTCAAATGATGTACTATTGGTTTTTCGAGTTGGCAGTTTTAAAGCTCTGAATAATTTTTTTTTTAACGTTTTGAATTAGCCGCCATTTTGTATTCCCTCTAACTGAGTAGCCTCATTAATTTTGACTAGTAATTATTTATAGTTTTCAATTTAATCGAAATAATAAAAAGTACATTATGTGTTTTATGGTATATACAATATTTATTTCCTCAATAAAAAAGAAAAAAAAAACATATATATAAAATATTGTTTGAAGCAATCCTCTATTGACTCCATTTGTAATTCCCGATGGCTGTTTCATACAACCCAAAGAGGTTCTACTGCAATTCTTAAGACTTTATTTTGAAAAGATTGTATTTTATCCATTTTATGAAGGATGGGGCTACGCAGACCATATATAAGCAGTGGCTTGAGAAATGTTTTGAGGATACCATCTAATGTTAAAACTTTTCGGTATGAATCAAATTTTAATAAAATTCTAGATCTAAACTGTATAAGATAAGTGTTAATATAATAAAAGAAAATCGCCTTATTTGAAACCCTACTGAACCTAGAACTTCTCAGAATAATGATTACCGATTACGTAGCTTATTGAACATGTCGGTCATGCAAATCCATTCGAGATGTAAAATTTTGTTTATTAGTGAAAATTGATGCTGAATATTTGTAAATAAATTTATGCATAATAAATTATTAAATGTATTTTTTTTTTAAGAGACTTACTTGGAATCCACACACAAGACTGAAACGACAAGAAACTGCACGCAAATTCCGATTGCTACAACACTTACTTGACAAACGCTCTAAGCTTCCCATCCACTACAAAAAATTATTATACACTACAATAATCAGACCAATTTGGACATATGGAATTGAGCTCTGGGGCTCCACCAAACCATCAAATTCCTCCCGCATCCAATCCAAAATCCTTGATGATCCTTATTACGTTACAAATAAACTCATTCACAAAGATCTTCAAAAAAAAAGATATGCGTCTTTTCATTCCAAACTCCTTACCTAACCTAACCCATTAATTTCAATTTAAATTAATGCTTGAAGTAGCACCTA
>NW_027108916.1:42471-42939 GCF_000696795.3 Halyomorpha halys
ACCACTTTATAGTACATTTAACTAGCTTTAATGTGAGAGCTGGGAAACATCTTTACGTCTTATGGTTCCTTAGATATAGATTTCTCAAAATTATTCCACCAACTAGTGATTTTTTATGAAACGTTGCTTTTTAAAATGCTATATTATTAAACGTAAAGAGCTTTTTTAGGGCTCATATTATAGAAAATTCAAACTACTTTAAATGGATTTTTATTAGGTTATCTAGTGTTGTTAGTAGTTAATAAGGTTATAGAGATCCAAATGAAAAATTAACGTTTTGAAATAGCTTCCAATTTTTATGCCCCTTACCTACACTAGGCAGACTCATCAATTTAGATCAGTAATTATGCATTGAATTAATCAAAAATTGGGGTGAAATAACTAACTTTTTTTCTTGTACTATAACCTATACAGTTATAAACGTACAGTCTGGTCAAGAAGTAATTGTTCCCACATTTTTTGTAAAAG
>NW_027108916.1:44931-49222 GCF_000696795.3 Halyomorpha halys
TTTAGGATAGTATTATCCAAGTAATATGTTAAAACCTTTACTCTTGTTCAGGAATATACATAGGAGAAAATAAACAATTATTGGGAGAAAGAATATCTGCATAATAATGAAGTAAAAAATAAGCATAAAACATGTATTCAAAAATAAACATATTTCGGATTTAGAAAATACTATAGTTTCTACATGAAGAAAATATTACCTTTAAAAAAAATACTAGAAGCTATTTATATATCGGAAAATATCAATTAGAGCGTTAATTTCATATCATACATAAAACATTTAAACCTGCAATATCCTGAAATTTTAAATAGAAATTATTTATAATCAAAATAATTATTTAAAAAATCTATAATAGATGGATAAATTTTTTTCATCACTAAAATGAATAAACAAGTAAACAAAAATAAAATTTGAAATATAATGTCTTCTTGATAAAGTGAGTGATAAGGTTATAATAGAAAGTGGAAATTGAATAATATTACAAAAAGTAAATTATTTAGATAAGAAATAGGTAATTTAGCACAATATGACAAAAGTTAATTAAATATGCATAGTGTCTTCCTTAATTTAATTATGGTATTTTGACAAAGGCAGAACAGCCTGTAAATTTTTAACAACGTAGCTGTGATATTTAAAATGAGATAGAATGATTTATAGTTCAGAAGGTTTTTTAATTTTAGGAGTGTAATTAGAATTGATATTAAATCTTTATCCTTGAGAATAGCTGGAAGGGACGAAACATAGGAGTGGAGTAATACTCGTAAGAAAATAAACAGGCTGAGACTAAATGGATAATTTTATTATAACTGATAAACAAACTGGTCTCAAAAAATAATTCAAATTGTATATAAATAATTTTTTGTTCATGTCAATCGATTTAAATTTAAATAGTCCTTTATGCAAATATAATGAGATAGGGCGATAATATATAGCTATAGTTGCTAACGAAGAGAGAAGGCATGGTGAAGTAAGCAGGGCGAGGACGTGGTACAAACTTGACTGGCAGGACACTGTCGCTAGTTGGTTCTCGGCCAAATTGGACAAGCTATTTACAACACTTCTCAGTTAGTATTTAATGGAATTTTCTTATTATAGACACGGCAGGAAATATTACCACAGATCTTTTACACCCTGTAAATTTCCAAGAGCGGTTTCTCATAACAAGACAATAAACAAGAGGGGCCGTATTTGAAAAGAGCGCTTTTGAAGCCACTTCAAAGGCAGGAACTAAAACCATTGTGCTTCGGACTCGAGCAACTTCAGGAATTGCACGTACCTTTAGAAATGTAAGATCAAACGTGTGAGCCGGATGCAGCAGCAAAGCTAAAGCTTCAATATTAAATAGAATTTATTGCGTTATACAGAAGAGATATACCAAAGATATCAATTGTGAAAGATAGTCCTGCGCAATTTGGAGGAACGGGAGGAAAGAAAAAGAAGGAGTGAAGGGGAAAAATGAGGGAAGAAATAGTGAAAATATGGTTACAAAAAATATTATTTTCTACTACAAAATTAAAGGAACATGATTAGGTAATCAAGGTTGTTATTGGCATCACAATAACAAAGATAAATGATCAAATTGAGTTATACCAGCATCTGGGATCAAAGTTTTAAGACATAGAGGAGAAGAACTAACAGTGAACTGCTTGCAGAACTGATCAGTCTATATCTCAAGATATGAAGGCAAGGAGTTTAAGATGGACGAGATATGTGGCTCGAAGCAATCCATTAGAGCCTCTACACCAAAGAATGCCAGTATAGTTGGAAAGAGACCACGTGCGAGGCAACAAATAGTATAGTCAGGAAGAGCGACATGCAGGCGTGGTAGTACAAGAGCCCAAGAGAAGAAAAAAGGCAGTTATCTCACCCCAATTTTTGATTACTTTAATGAAAGCTATGTATAATAAATAGTCAAAATTGATGAGTCTGCCAAGTATAGGTAGGGGGAATAAAAAATAGTGGCTGTTTCAAAACATTAATTTTTCATTCGAAACTCTATATCTTAAAAATAACAACACAAGAAAATCTAAGAGAACAGTATTTAAAGAAGAGTAAATTTGCTGAAACATTAGCCCTAATATTATAATAGTAAGAGCTATTTACGTCCAATAGTAAACTCACAAAATGTTAATTTCTAGTTGTTCGTATAAAATGTTTTATTTTTCATACGGAGTTCTATGTGTTAAAAAGTAGGAACACAAGAAAACCTAAGAGAACGTCATTTAAAGAAGAGTAAATTTGCTAAAATATGAGCCTTAATAGAACATTAAATAGTTTTTGAGATATAGTTTTTTAAAAAGCAACATTCCATAAAAATGTTGTATCGGACGTACTGAAAGATCAGTAGTTAGTGAATTTATTTTGAGTAATTTATATCTTAAAAACCATTTGACGTACAGATGTCTATTAGCACTCAAATTAAAGCTAGTTTAATGAGCTATAAAGTAGTATAAATGTTTATCTTGGTAAGAGTAATAGTTTACATGAAATCTGCTAATATAAATTGATTTATAGTTGTTCGGACAAATTTTCATATGCCAAATTTATATTAATGTGTGAATATCATAAAAACTACTACCCCAACGAAGATAAGTGTTATCAACTACTTTATAGTAGGTTAAATTTCCTTTATTTTGAGTGTTAACAGACATATGTGCGTCTTATGGATGTAGAAATATATTTTTTCAAAAATCCGACATTTCATACGAACAACTAGAAATTAACATTTTGTGAGTTTATTTTGTCAAATATCATAGAAACTAATACTCCTACAATGATAAACATAATTAACTATTTTATAGTAAATTTAACTAGCTTTAATTTGAGCGCTGGCAGACATCAGTACGTCCAATGGTTTCTGAATGATTTTCATAAATCAAACTTATTGTCCGAACAACTATAAATCTATTTATTTTAGCAAATATTATGAAAACTACTATTCCTACGAAGGTTAAGGTCATAAACGTCTTATAGTCCATTAAACTAGCTTTAATTTGAGTGCTAATAGACATCTGTACGTCACATAGTTCCTGAGATATAGATTTATGAAAATTAATTAACTAACTACTAATCTTTCTATACATTTTTAAGAAATTTTGCTTTTTAAAAAGATATATCTCGAGAAATATTGGACATAAATAGCTCTTTTAGGGCTAATATTTCAGCAAATTTACTCTTCTTTAAATAATGTTTTCTTAGATTTTCTAGTGTTGTTCGTAGTTTTTATATAGAACTCCGAATGAAAAATTAGTGTTTTTTTTTTGTTTTGAAACAGCCACCATTTTTTATTCCCCCTACCTATATAATTATATATAGTTTTCATTAAAGTAATCAAAAATTGGGTTGAGATAACTGACTTTTTTTCTTCCCGGCTCTTGTAGTAGTATGTCCGATAATGGATTGATTAGTATGCTGTGTATTGTAGTGACCCAATGTATTTGGGTAGTATAGCTAAATAAAGCAATTTTCTCTAACTTTTGTAGTTTCGCATTGAAATCACATATTTAGTGTAACTAGGATGTTGCAGTAATGTTTTCGTTAATATCGATTAACTAAAGTGCCGCTTTAGAGAGTCGATTATACTATTATAATTGTCTTAAAAAATGTTTTTAAAAACGATTTTGATTAAACTCGATAAATCAACGTACTGTTAAGTGCTCCTTATACTCATTTCAATAGTCTTATAGGGCTTAAATTAAGTACTTCCCTTAAAGTAATCAGGCTAGTTTAAACAATTGAATAAGTATTTAAAATTGAAAGGACGGACTTTTTTTTTGTTAACGAACAGTTCATTAACGTTAGGGAAAAATAGCAGTAAGAAACTCCACTAGCCAAGATGTGATATGAATACTGGGGCAGTGGAACTGAACTCGTCACCTGTCGTAGAGCGGAGAACTACCCCATATATTTATAGAAGACAGCGCTATCTATATCCAGTTGGGCGCAACTTCGGTGTGAGTGAACAGGGACTCATTGTCATTAAGGGCATTTATTTCGGTAATGTTTAAAAGCAGGTTTCCAGGGGACATCATCCCACTAATTATCTTCAGGAAAATAACTTAATATTTAGATAATCACACAGGAAGAGAATTTTTCGAAAAAAATAATGTGCTCATTTTAGATAATTTATTAATACTCGAAGAAAAATTTTAAATAGTATAAATCGAAAGGAAATATAAATGAACGTAAAAACAGAATAAAAAAGTAATTTTGTTTCATGATTAGATTGTTGATTGACCGTGTGTATATCAATGTCAAATAGTAATAACTATTTTAATTGAGGCAACGTTTC
>NW_027108916.1:50912-51880 GCF_000696795.3 Halyomorpha halys
TCAATTTTGACTAGTAATTATACATAGTTTTCATTAAAGTAATCAAAAATTGGGGTGAGATAACTGCCTTTTTTCTCCTCTTGGGCTCTTGTACTGTGGGTTATCAGTACTCATCCAAATATCGGGTGAGCGGTGAGGCTTCGGGTACTGTTCTCAAACGTCTCTGTACTGGAGATGTTGGAAGCAAAATTTCTATTTCAGTTGGAAATGGTTGCAGCGAAGTGACCGTCGCTCAGGTGGTTGGGGCGCAGATCTTAGCAATCAGAAAGCTGCGGGCGGTGCCGGTTAGAATCCGGCCAGGGGCATTAACCTGTTTCATTCAGTGGCGGGCACAGAAAATGAAAAACTTGACCCCCACCATGGTTAGAATAGGTTTGTCACCTGTAAATTAAAATCCTATAGGGTCATGCACAATTCTAACAATTCTTAATTAAATTCCAAAAAAAAAAACTAGATATATATGATAAATAAAAAGTACTTGTATTCAGTAATACTTCATGTATTAAATAAAAATAATAAATAAATACGTGATAATTCTAAAAAGTTATAAATATTTAAAAATAAGTGGCAATAAATATAAAAAGTAATAGATATGTATTAATTTTTAGTTATTTATTAATTACTTCAAACATTATTTAATTTAATATAATATGGATAAATAATTAACCATATATTTTTGTTTAACGCCGAACTTGGACCGAAAATCGAAAGTATCATACTTTCATTCATGATTTTCTGTCAAACTTTTAAAAGCTAGTCCGGAACAGCCCTGATGAGGCTTTAGAAAGCGAAGCGAAACGTTGGCAAATAATTAGTTGTTGACAATTTTTTATTTCCTTTGGCCGCACCCCTGACCATCTTCTACATAATTATTTAATTTACTTGTTAATGAAATATAAATGAAAATAAATAGTATTTGATTCCTAAAAATTAGAGTTTTAAGTCATATAACCAAAATAATGCAAAAA
>NW_027108916.1:51930-53481 GCF_000696795.3 Halyomorpha halys
ATTCCTAAAAATTAGAGTTTTAAGTCATATAACCAAAATAATGCAAAAACTTCTGTATGCAAGATCATATTTACAGATTATTGAATATATGAAAAATATATATTTTATTTTTTTCGTTTAAAACAATAGACCCTTCACAAAATGTATCAGAGTAAATCTATTTTCAGGTCCGAGGAAAAATTAGATTTCCTTTCTCATGTAAAACAGTTTTCCGTCATTCTACACAACCTCTTTTCTCTAAGAGATGTAGTAAAAATAAAATCAGAGTTTTCTGAGGATTAAATTGCGAATTTTCATTTCAGTGAGAACATCGCATTTATAAATAATTTTAAACAAATTAATGAAAGGAGTTAAATTACATGCAATGCTAACTTTAAATAGTCAAATATCTAGAATTATTATTAATAAAGTTTACCGAACTATCTATCGCATTTTATGTTTGATCTTCATATCTAAAACGAATTCGCAGTAGGTTTGACCAGTGCTTAATTCGTGCGTTATTTAAAAAACGTTTAAAATTAGGGCTTTAATGCACAGGGTTCAGGACATTCCGTAGGAACAAACAAAGAGTTGAGAGTATTAAGTTATAAATAAAAGTATTCGGGCACGAAAATAAATCGACTTGGGCCCCTCACCCCTTGTTCGAAAATTCAAAATCGGTAGAAAAAAATAACTTGTTATTAATAGAAATTGTGTACTAGGATTAACCAAAAACGACTAGAAGGACTAATACGACACTGCACTAAAATACCAACATATAACCTTAAGCCATTTTAACCACCAAATTAGAAAATTTAAGCTTTAAAAAAGCTAAAATTTACAATAAGAAGAACCTCTCATCCAGTGCAAAGTTAAGCCATTACAACGTTGTGATAAGGCCTGTGATTTTATATGGGGTGGAGCCCAGGAAAACACAAGAAGGTTATAGGCTATGACGAAGAGATCTACAGAAAAATCAAAGACCTGGAACCCGAGATGAGAATCAGAAGGCTGATGTTCTATGGGCACATGAAGAGGATGAAGGAGGAAACATTGAATAAGAAGATCTTAAAAAAAAGTTTTAGCTACAAAAACATGGGAGGATACATGAGGCAAATGAGAGAGGAATTAAAGATACTTAAAATTTCAGATACCGACTGTCTAGATAGAGATACGTATAGGAAAACATTGAAAAATCTCACCAATATTGGATGAGGAAAAAAAATTGGTAAGAAGTGGTCCAAAGAAAGGCAGTCGAGGATCATGAAACTTCCATGGGAAGAAAGAAAATCAAGACTCCCAAAGAAGCCTAACCATTGATATTCACGTGGTCCTCAGTGGCCAATACGAGATAAAAAAAACAAAAAAAAATATAAACATATTTGCAAATAGTTAATTTATTAAAAAAGTAATTTGATTATTTAAAAATTTATTCATTTTATTTTTCCGCCCACTTTGCAACGTAATGTTTCACTTCTTAAACTTTTTCTTACACATTTGTCATCCCCCTATTATATACGTTTCCTCTTTTTAACTGTTATTAAATGCCCATGACACTTTGTACATAAATAT
>NW_027108916.1:54891-57650 GCF_000696795.3 Halyomorpha halys
TCGTTATCGGCGCACTTGGCGTTTGGTTTTCCTACCTTTATTTTTCCACTCATTCTTTTCTCATTTTCCTTACCCACGTTATTTGTTATGTTCACCATATATTACTATTGTTGTTTTAAAAATAATTTAATTTTCAGCATGCTTCGCCTTGCCACGTGAACAAATACACGACAAAATACTGTTGTCACGTAAGAGGTGATTTATGACTGATAAGGGTTAATTCCTTAATCGGCTACAAAGTTCCTTATTGAAAATGATTACGATATTAGTATGTCAAAATTATTTTGATAATTATTTAAAGAACACTTTCATAAGATATATAAGATCATCAAATCATTGATGATACATTGATAATAATGTAACGAAAATGGAACCTAAAAATGAACTCGATCATGATAGAAATAGACAGAGGGCAGTACGACTCAGCGGCTAAAAATAAAGAGCACAAGATGAATACGGTGTAATCCTTTGCAGATCAGAAGTTGCCTACAGAAATAAACACGACTCACGAAGATAGTGCGGATAGCGACAGCCTCTGAACCTGAAATAGAAGAACTTGCGGTTCCCCTGTCTTCGAAAATAGACCCGAGTCTTCGAACTCTAGGGCGCGAGGATTCCAGGCAAGGACGCCTCATGGCATGCCAAAGTTAATTAATGAGGGAGTAAAGAAAAGGTGTCTAGTATTTGTCAAATCGAAGGCGCAAAACCCATTAACGCGGTTTTGTTTTCTTTTTTGTTTAGTGGCGCCAAACTTCATTAGTCATCAACGCCATTTATATTTTATTTAATTTTACTATTATTCGTTAAATTTTATTTATTTTTTAATTTGATTATTTATTATCTTATTTATTTTAGTATTAGTATTTTTTTTCCCGATCAAGTTATATTTTTGTCCGTAAATTTTGTGATTTTAAAAACTGAAACAACAATTTTATTGCTTTATCATCGTCTCCAAGGGTTTTGGAGATATTTTGGTTTAGTCCTAAGCTATTGAGGTGTGGTGTTAAATATGGGCATCGTTGGAAAACATGGCTTATTGTTAAATTGTTATTGCAATACTGGCAGTTCGGAGACGTTTCTTTTGAAATAAGATAGGAGTGGGTGAGCCTCGTGTGACCTGTTCTCAACCTGGTCAGTACAACACCCTCTCTACGGCATTTGCGACTGGAGGTACCCCACGACTTGACATCCTTTTTAATTTATTCATTGGGCTTTCGTTCCACAAAGATTGCCATTTATCTTTGACTTCCTTTACAAGAGACCTGCTCATCTCTGACGGAGTTAAGATTGCTTTACCCCGTCCCGGATCCTCATTAACGCGGTGATAGGAACTGTCGCAGCCACAACTATGGTGTAAACTGACTGATAATTACCAACTTTAATTCCGGCCCAGTACTTGTATCAAAGGGTGAGTAATGGAGTAGTTCAGTTAGTAAGGCACTGTACGACTAACTATAAGGACCCGGATTCGAATCCGAGGATAGTAGATAATTATTTATTCTTTTACTGTAGTCGTGAGTCAACCACGTGTGTTAGGAAAGCCCTTCTGGGTTCACCCAGCTTCTATAAAGTTTTGATAAAAATATGGTATCCAACGTGATCATAAACAAATCATCCACCTTCTTGTAAAGGGCTGCCTGTAGCTGCGTGAGTTGAGGCGTAGGTCTTTGCAACCTCGGAACTGAAGCGGCAACTTAAAAAAAAAAAAGACAATAACTTCAACACGAGAGAAAAATAAGTAGGGCGGTAAGTAAAAGTTGTGTGACACGTCCACCGAACCAAATTTCCTTTTGTTTCATTTTCGATTAAATGTCTAAAAATAAAAAGTAAAATACATTTAAACCTAAGAGATCTATACTACATATGCCGGTTCAAATCTGGCCTGGGGTATCGACTTTTATTTCTGTGGCTGTCCCAAGAAATGAAAACCAGGCTTCATGGTAAGAATATGGTTGTACTCCCCGTATATAATAAATGACTATGAAGGGGTGTAAAAAAATTAATCACCACCTTGTACAGTCGTTGTTCAAGAAACAGTACTTCCTTGCATAGTACTGAATCCCTGGCTTAATTTAATTTAAATGATTTAAATACCTTAAAATGTTTATGTTAAAATACATTTCATATTTTTTCTATGTATGAAGTACTAATTCTATTTTAATGAAGGGTACGAAAAATAAAAAAACATAGCAATTTAGGTACCAATCCTGATTACGTAAATAACATTGTAAATTAATACAGCAAAATTAAGGACAAAATAGAAACAAATAGAAATAAATCAATCAGGATTGGTTAACGAAACTAAACAATTGAAGTTTCAGCCCTAGATTTAAACAGAATTTAATTTATGCACTCAATTTACAAAACATCCACAATAAGACATAAAAATGTCCGATTAGCTTTATAAGGGCCACTTAGATGATTAAAAAAAATTTTTAAACAATGATGGAACAAGCGTTCCATTTATCGAAAGAAGTAAACAGTCAATTATCAATTTGGCCTCGTTCCAAAGCTTCGATTGGAAAAACAAGTTCCTTTTGCATGAGAATGGAATTCACAATTGATTTGAAGAATAAAAAGTTGTTACATTGCAGCTAAGGTCAACGCAATAAAAAATATATACATCTAATACATGAATTCCCTCCGTCAATCAATTCATTCTTCGAACAGACTGATGTCTAATTGATTGAATGATGAACTGAATGAAGTATTAAATGATAAGATCTTACGATACTCGAGTATAGTTTATAGTAAGTGTT
>NW_027108916.1:59355-62319 GCF_000696795.3 Halyomorpha halys
AGATAGGAGTGGGTGAGCCTCGTGTGACCTGTTCTCAACCTGGTCAGTACAACACCCTCTCTACGGCATTTGCGACTGGAGGTACCCCACGACTTGACATCCTTTTTAATTTATTCATTGGGCTTTCGTTCCACAAAGATTGCCATTTATCTTTGACTTCCTTTACAAGAGACCTGCTCATCTCTGACGGAGTTAAGATTGCTTTACCCCGTCCCGGATCCTCATTAACGCGGTGATAGGAACTGTCGCAGCCACAACTATGGTGTAAACTGACTGATAATTACCAACTTTAATTCCGGCCCAGTACTTGTATCAAAGGGTGAGTAATGGAGTAGTTCAGTTAGTAAGGCACTGTACGACTAACTATAAGGACCCGGATTCGAATCCGAGGATAGTAGATAATTATTTATTCTTTTACTGTAGTCGTGAGTCAACCACGTGTGTTAGGAAAGCCCTTCTGGGTTCACCCAGCTTCTATAAAGTTTTGATAAAAATATGGTATCCAACGTGATCATAAACAAATCATCCACCTTCTTGTAAAGGGCTGCCTGTAGCTGCGTGAGTTGAGGCGTAGGTCTTTGCAACCTCGGAACTGAAGCGGCAACTTAAAAAAAAAAAAGACAATAACTTCAACACGAGAGAAAAATAAGTAGGGCGGTAAGTAAAAGTTGTGTGACACGTCCACCGAACCAAATTTCCTTTTGTTTCATTTTCGATTAAATGTCTAAAAATAAAAAGTAAAATACATTTAAACCTAAGAGATCTATACTACATATGCCGGTTCAAATCTGGCCTGGGGTATCGACTTTTATTTCTGTGGCTGTCCCAAGAAATGAAAACCAGGCTTCATGGTAAGAATATGGTTGTACTCCCCGTATATAATAAATGACTATGAAGGGGTGTAAAAAAATTAATCACCACCTTGTACAGTCGTTGTTCAAGAAACAGTACTTCCTTGCATAGTACTGAATCCCTGGCTTAATTTAATTTAAATGATTTAAATACCTTAAAATGTTTATGTTAAAATACATTTCATATTTTTTCTATGTATGAAGTACTAATTCTATTTTAATGAAGGGTACGAAAAATAAAAAAACATAGCAATTTAGGTACCAATCCTGATTACGTAAATAACATTGTAAATTAATACAGCAAAATTAAGGACAAAATAGAAACAAATAGAAATAAATCAATCAGGATTGGTTAACGAAACTAAACAATTGAAGTTTCAGCCCTAGATTTAAACAGAATTTAATTTATGCACTCAATTTACAAAACATCCACAATAAGACATAAAAATGTCCGATTAGCTTTATAAGGGCCACTTAGATGATTAAAAAAAATTTTTAAACAATGATGGAACAAGCGTTCCATTTATCGAAAGAAGTAAACAGTCAATTATCAATTTGGCCTCGTTCCAAAGCTTCGATTGGAAAAACAAGTTCCTTTTGCATGAGAATGGAATTCACAATTGATTTGAAGAATAAAAAGTTGTTACATTGCAGCTAAGGTCAACGCAATAAAAAATATATACATCTAATACATGAATTCCCTCCGTCAATCAATTCATTCCTCGAACAGACTGATAGCTAATTGATTGAATGATGAACGAATGAAGTATTAAATGATAAGACCTTACGATACTCGAGTATAGTTTATAGTAAGTGTTGCGGCCAATATATGGTCCACAAATCGATAATTGAAACAGGTGATTTTTATGAAGTCAAAAAACAAAACATCTACTCTCTGTTGTTTTTAATATTAAAAGTAGACAGACGACTTCTTAGAGTTTCAGTGTGCACACACATATCGTCTCCTCTGCCTACTCTCTACGCACTCTTAGTTGCCAGCATCCTGGCCATCACCGTCATCAACATCATTTTAGCCACGGCGGGCGGACTACTTCGACTCATCCTCCAAGAGAACAAGGCGGGCGGACGTACGTCCTTTTCGTCGATCTACTCCACGAGAATATCCACTCAGAACAACCACAACGGGGGCCCCACCAATCACCGGTGATATAAGACTTTTTTTTCTTTTGTTCAATTAATTTTATTTTTAATAGTATTAAGCTTTTTTTTTCTAGTTTGTATATTTTTTGTTCCGTTTATTATGTTTACTTATTTAGAAATACAAAAATAACAAAATTCGACTATTCTTTTCTTTTCACGGTTGGGCTAGTAAAGGCTCCTTTCGAACCCCTACCCGACGTAACATTTTGGTCCTCCGGGCCGGATTTGAACCAGCGACCTATGGATGGAGAATTTGCATTAGCTGCCACAACATCAGTGACCTCGTAATCATAAAGAGGAGTATACCCCTACTCGATGTAACAGTAAGGGTGGCCAACTTTCCTGATTGTAAGATCTACTTCTCATCTTAAAAGTGTGTCGCAATGAACTTGTGTCTTATGGCAGTCTAAGGGTGAAGAACAGGTGTGAAATGCATACTATGTTTATAAACTGTTTCAGAATCAGGAGCATTCCATTAAGGTATAGGTAGATAAGTAATATATATGTTAAAAACTATTTTTTTAAATCAGTTATTCTAATTCCTCTCGAATCCAATCCTTACAGTCCAAAATCCTTCGTAAAATCCTTAATGCTCCTTTGTAACAAATCAAATCATCCATCAGGACTTCAATGTCGCCTATGTTGCCAATTGGCCAGAACCAGATACCAATCCTTCTATGATAAACTCCTCAACCACCCAAACCAACTGGCTTCGCCTCCACTACCTAATAATCCTCCTAGGCGTCTGAAAAGAAGATGGCCTCGAGATCTCCTCCTTTAGAAGTGTTTTTGGAGTTCTATCAATGGGTAGATTCTCACATGTTTGTATCATGTCATAATATTTCTTACAGGAAATTTACTTGATGTGTATTTATGTATACAGTTGTAAATAACAATAAATAAATTATTAAAAAAAAAAATCAGTTATTTTTTAATAACACTACAATTAAAA
>NW_027108916.1:67345-71576 GCF_000696795.3 Halyomorpha halys
ATTTACTCTTCGTCGTAAGCCTGCCGACTGCCCTACAGTATACTTTAATAATGTGGCTCTTACCCCTGTAGACAGATTCGTTATCTTGGACTACACCTTGACCAACGACTAACCTGGAATCCTCACACAAGACTGAAAAGACAGGAAACCACGCAGATTCCGACTATTACAGCACTTACTAGACAAACGGTCTAAACTTCCAAATCATTACAAAACACTGATCTACATGACAATAATAAGGCCTATCTGGACATACGGCGTTAAGCTTTGAGGCTCCACTAAAACCTTCAAATTCCTCTCGTATCCAATCCTTAAAATCCTAAATGCTCCCTACTTTGTCACAAATAAAATCATCCACAAAGACCTTAATGTTCAATTTGTAACCGATCTAACCCGAACCAGATATTATTCCTTTCATAATAAACTCCCTAACCACCCAAACCCACTAGTTTCTAACCTTGCTTCCTCTTCCATTCCTATTAATCCTTCGAGGCACCTGAAAAAAAGATGGCCTCGTGATCTTATATTGTAAACTGTTTTTAGAGTTCTACTACTGGGTAGTTTCTCGACATCCTGTATCATATCATTATGTCATTATGATCAAATTTACTTGTATTTTTTATATAGTTGTAAATATCAATAAATAAATTTTAAAAAAATCAGTTATTCTAATTCCTCTCGAATCCAATCCTTACAGTCTAAAATCCTTCGTAAAATCCTTAATGCTCCTTTGTCACAAATCAAATCATCCATCAGGACCTCAATGTCCCCTATGTTGCCGATTTGGCCAGAACCAGATACCAATCCTTCCATGATAAACTTCTCAACCACCCAAGCCAACTCGTTTCTAACCTGGCTTCGCCTTCACTACCTAATAATCCTTCTAGGCGTCTGAAAAGAAGATGGGCTTTTTGGAGTTCCATCAATGGGTAGATTATATGTTTGTATCATGTCATAATATTTCTTACAGGATGTGTATTTATGTATACAGTTGTAAATAACAATAAATAAATTATTAAAGAAAAAAAAATCAGTTATTAAGTTTTTGAGATATAGGCTTACGAAGAAAATCAATTTCCAGACCCTACCTTTTGAGTGCAGCATTCCGTACATGCGCAACCTAAAAAATCGATCTTCCGACTCAAGATAGATTTTTACAAACTTAAAATGCAATTTAATTTTTTTAACTTCAATGTATAGGTTGTACTATTTGTTCGTAAATTTGGAAAAAGTTGTTTTAAAGCTGCACAGTATGATTGATAATTTGATTTCAAACTTCACTTTTGCGTTTTTTTTTTGAGCCAGAAAAATGTATCATGAAAGAATAATATGACTTAGTTTTTGCTAATCTATCAAAAGCTCGCTGACAACAATAATAAAAACAATAATTATTGTTGTTATTTAAAATGTTAATCTTTATTTAAGTACGATGTGTACACTTAAATAAAGATTAACATTTTAAATAACAACAATAATTATTTAAAGGACCAAAAAAACTCACATCCATAATAAATAATTTCCATATGAAATATGTTTGAAACTATTGCTTGAAAGTTTTGTTGCGAGCGATCGACGATTAACCTAAACTGGCCTCGCGATGGACTTGGCCACCCCTGGTATACATTATAGATCTCGCAGGTTTATATTTATTTATAAAGCTTATTAAATTTATTTTAAGGAAATTATTTTTCACACTTTTTTTTTTACTTATTTATTCCTTTTTACAGCTGAAAAACGTTTCGGGCTCTTCTGCCCATTATCCAGTTATACAAATAGAAATATTTCCATTGAATAATTAACATAAAGTTAATATTGCACCAGAACACTATCTTTTTTACACATTTAAATGAAACAATTAATATTTAAATGCATATACTTCATTTCAATTATTTATGACCATATAACAAATCTAAAAAGTTCCTGAGATTGGGTCGAACCATTTTAGTAATTGTTAATTTTTTTTCTATCTTACGATTATTTTTATTAATTTATCCTATTTTAGTCTCAAAACATATTTATTCACTTTATAAGTCCAACATTTCGGCCAATTCAACAATCCACAAGAACAATCTTAATACAATTTTAGAATCACATCATTTAAAAACCAACTTGATGCAGGCTATTCTGCCTAGGTCAAAACAATATTTGTTTTGATAATATATAATAGAGAAGGTTGACTGTGATCAGAGATGGGCAAAAGCTATAGCTAAAATTGCTATGGATACGACCCTTATTCATGAATGAACCATTAAATATGGGGTGAAATAACCTTTTTTTTTTTTACCCCGGCTCTGGTATTGTATAGTCTAAAGTCGTAGTGCTAAGTCATTTTAAGTATTTAACGTATCTTGTGAAACCGACATGGATGTAAATTATAAAAAATATAATTTATTTTTATGTTTTTACATGTATTATTATAAATATAAGACTTTAAGGATTTATGAAAAGGCCCTTAGGAATGGATCAGTAACCGTAAACAAAATAAAAAGGACGTATGAGAAATGTCTCAGTAATTGTTATCAAGATAACTTTATAACTGCAGCAGTTAGAGCTAAACACAAACTTTTTAATAAGTTTCCAATTATTCTGTGAAGACTTGATATTTTTCTAAATATAATAAGAAGCTAGGTGAGAAAACATGAAACAGTATTAAACTTTATTCTCGTTCAGACATGTTTTGAACCTGTTCCACGAACATTTCGGCTGAACACCACTTCGAAGATTGTTATTTTAAAGTTTATTTTGTATTATTATATTTTATTGTTCTTATTGTATCATTAGCATAATGGTAAATAATGCAAGGTTTACTGTAATTATAGCAATGTTTAATACTAGGGGTATTAACGATGTGTTAAATGTAAAAAAGATTCACAACCTAAATGTTATAAGTATATAATTACGAGCAGCCTAGTTTAAAGTCCAATATATGTTAAATGCAGAGGAGCTGCTAGTGGAATTTCAAGGCAAAACTCGTAATGTAACCTTGTAATCTTTACCAGATTACAACCGAGATTCCGTCTACTTGTTTCTTGTCTCATCTCTTATCTTTTTTCTGTTACTTCATTATTATTTTTAATCATAACATATAAATTCCAACAAATCCCATCAAATCACCTTTACCCTTCGTCGTAAACCTACTGACTGCCCTACAGTTTCATTTAATGATGTTACTCTTACCCCTGTCGAACAGATCCGCCTCCTTGCACCACATTTGGACAAACGATTAACCTGGAATCCTCACACCAGACTGGAAAGACAGGAAACTGCACGTCGATTTCGACTATTACAGCACTTACTAGACAAACGGTCTAAACTTCCAACACATTAAAAAAGACTGATTTACATGGCTGGATTAAGGCCAATCAGAACATATGGAGTTGAACTTTGGGGTTCCACTAAACCTTCGAATTCCTCTCGTTTTCAATCCAAAATCCTCAATGCTCCACACTTTGTCACAAATAAAATCATACATAAAGACCTTAATGTTCCCTGTGTAACCGATCTAGCCCGAACCAGATATCACTCCTTCCATTATAAACTCCCTAACCACTCAAACCTCCTAGTTTCTAATCTTGCATCCTCTTTCATTCCTGACAATCCTCCGAGGCGCCTGAAAAGAAGATGGCCACGAGACCAGCTAATGTATAATGTCATTAGAGTACTACCAATAGGTAGTTTCTCTGCACGCCTGTAACACTCCAATTTAACTTAGATCAGATTTACTAAATGTATTATAGTGTATAATTGTAAATAGCAATAAATAAACATTAAAAAAAAAAATCATAACTTGGAGTTTAAAAACGTCCACAAAACGACAACAGACAAAAAGGAGCTCAGGAGACGTTACATCTTTCTCCATTTTAAATTAAATCTGGACCACTACAACCAATGGAGGGTCAGGGTTTCAGTACTTTGTAAGGATGTACTGTTACTAGACCAACGGTTGTGCAAGGAGGCGATTTGGTCAGAATCACGCTCGACCGCCAGATTTTTACCCAATTAAGGGGACCCAATTTAAGAATCTGGATGGACACCAGGAGGCTCCAGAACCCACAGGAGTTGACTCTCGGGTACAGTGTAACAGAAAACAATTTTCTGCCCAGCCAGATTCGAACTCTGGTCCTTAGAGTTAGTAGCCACGCACTTTTCCTTGTGCCACCGCACTTCCCATTCTCCTTTTGGCAGACCTATTAACAGAATCTGTTGTGGCCACCGTATTAAAGTATATAAT
>NW_027108916.1:72031-73378 GCF_000696795.3 Halyomorpha halys
ATAATATCAACAATTTATCAAGAGATGACGCAAAATGAGACCTAGTATGCCAAATCACGCTCAAAACCTCAGTTTTAATTTATTGTAATTTTGAAAAATTAAAAAGATCGGACAGGAAGACGTAAATAGAAGTAATATAATCTAGTGTTGTCTCAGTCATTGTTAAAGACCACAAGGAACTGTTAAAATCTTTTATATGTGAATAAATCTGTTTTTTTTATTTTCTATCTTCTATGCGATACAACACGAGGAGGCCCCTCACCTCCGGATTTAAAAATAGTACCATTCAGAATGGATATTTCATAAATAACAATAAACATTACAGGTAACCTTAAAATACCAAAGGTAGTAAAAGATAATACACAACACGATTTATTTCCTTTATTTTTCACAATAAAGCACTCACTAGTTCACGTTTCTTTCTGTTTTAGAGGGATCGGAAAAAAACCATCTGTAAAAATGAAATTCCAGGTGTATAGCTTTATAATTATTTTTTTTAATTTTCCGAAACGAATTCCTACTTTTCCTTCTATATATTAGTAAATTTGAAAAATATGTATTTCATATTCAATATCTAACAAAGAATAACAAAGAGGGTCTGGGAGAGGGAGAGGAAGGGGAGAGAGAGAGAGAGAGAGAGAGAGAGAGAGAGAGAGAGAGAGAGAGAGAGAGAGAGAGAGAGAGAGAGTTTATATAAATACACTGATTAAAAAATAAAAATAGGAATCTCACAAATATTTGTATATTCCGAATAGAATATGGTCCGGGTACGGTAAAAAAAAACTCAAATAGTAGATAATTATAATATTTTATTGAGCCAACGTTTGTATATTCCATCTGAAAAATAGGAGGAATAATGGTATATTAAACTAAGAGAAATATTGATTGAGAAAACAATATTGATCCAAATATTAAATAGTAAAACTCTGAAAAGTCTTAACAATAATGAGTAGTCAACAATCTTTAAGACGTGGTGTGGACATTAAGTTGGTGTTGAAGCAACATAAAACAAAAATTTTTTAATTTTTTTGGCTTAGTCAATATGTGAAATACATTTATTTCAACTATAAGGCATTTTTTCACTAAAATAAAACATGTGATTTTAAACGAAACCGGTGCGATTTTCTGACGGGCAAGGAGTTTAACGATCAAACATTTACTCAAGGCACATTGAAGACATTTTTTTTTATTATAAACTTAGTTTGTGTTTGCAAAGTATTAAGTCGTTTTTCCTTTGTATTAATGAATAAGATTAAGTTGTTTTATAATTCTTTCATTTTCGTTTATATGCATATATTGCTATGTATCGAGGAATTAGCCATGATTTCAACAATATGTCGTTTATTA
>NW_027108916.1:73428-78238 GCF_000696795.3 Halyomorpha halys
TTTTAATTTAATTTTTATTTTGTAAATTTTGTATTTTACTCTAAGGATCTAAAGCCTTATTCTAACACTTGTAATATTATTTTAAAGGGGTCAGTCTCAGGATAAATAAAGAATATTATTATTATTATTACATACCGAAGAAAATGGTTGTAACGAAAATAAGAGGGTCCGATTATCGGAAACAGCTCCAGTGCCGGTTTTGTAACCAACTGTAAATTCTTCCAGTCTATCACTCCATCCCCCCTTCCTGCGAGGTGGCAGGGCAGGAAAGGTTCCAAAAACCCTATCAACATCAACCCCCTTCCCCCTCCCCACGCTTCTTTTCGACTTTTGACTGTTTTCTTATTATTTTATCATTATCTATTATCTTTATTAACTAATGTTTTTTTTTCATTTTCTATCTTCTATGCAATACAACACGAGGAGGCCCCTCACCTCCGGATAAAAAATAGTACCATTCAGAATGGATATTCCATAAATAAAAATAAACATTACAGGTAACCTTAAAATACCAAAGGTAATACACAACACGATTTATTTCCTTTCTTTTTCACAATAAATGACTCACTAATTAATGTTTCTTTCTGTTTTAGAGGGATCGGAAAAAAAACAAAAAAAATCTGTAATAATGAAATTCCAGGTGTGTAGCTTTATAATTATATTTTTTTCAATTTTCCGAACCGAATTCCTACTTTTCCTTCTATATATTAGTAAATTTGAAAAATATTTATTTCAGATTCAATATTTAACAAAGAACAAGAATAGTAGGCTTAAGAATTTTTTATTATGGTCCAGAATGTGGTCGGTTTGAAAATAGAATACCCCAAAGAGATCATTTAATAATATCATTTGAATCATTATTTATGTATAAGATATTACAGATTAAATACTGAGAGAGAGAGACAAAAAAAGGTTTATATAAATACACTGATTAAAAAATAAAAATAGGAATCTCACAAATATTTGTATATTCCATCTGAAAAATAGGAGGAATAATGGTATATTAAACTAAGAGAAAATTAGAACAATATTGATACAAATATTAAATAGTAAAACTCTTACAAGTCTTAACAATAATGAGTAGTCGAACATCTTTAAGACGTGGTGTGGACATTAAGTTGGTGTTGAAGCAACATTAAACAAAAATTTTATAATTTTGTTGGCTTAGTCAATATGGGAAATACATTTATTTTAACTATAAAGCATTTGTTCATTAAAATAAAACATGTGATTTTAAACAAAACCGGTGCGATTTTCTGACGGGCAAGGAGTAGCAGTCTACAATTGTTAGCTATGACGGCATTGTTTTAGTTTTCCCCGCATCTTCGCAGACTCCATGGTAAGACCGTGGTAGACTTTTGGCCAAGCCAGTTCACTCACACAGGGGCCCCTATTCTGCGTATTAAGTCGTTTTTCCTTTTTATTAATGAATAAGATTAATTTGTTTTATAATTCTTTCATTTTCGTTTATATGTATATATTCATTATATTATCGTTCTGTTTAATGCATGCAATTTCTTTGTTAAATATAGACTTCAAATATATTTCTATAATCATTCCAATCCAAAAATAATTTTCCCAGCGCATGTTATACCTGGCAAGAGGAAAGTCTTTCATTGAGGCTCTCAGTTCAGGTAACAGTTGGTGTATAGACCGTACATTGGAGATGAATAGTGATAAAAATCTAAAAAAGACAATACTAAGAAAACAAACTTTATTTAGACAATACCTTGAGAGAAATCCATCATTAAAAGCTGGAATCATTAAGTATATACTTCAGTTGAAGATAAAATATTTCTTTTTAGCTGTTAAAAAGAAAACAATAATGAAGAAAAAGAGGAAAATTCAAAACATTCTTTCAGACCTTCGTTAATTAAATCTTTAAGGGTTTTCAATGGCTCTCGAGTCCAGACTTAAGAGATTTCTATCGTAAGCACTCCTAATCCAGGCAATAAAAAACAGTGAAGATCTGAAACTTGATTATTAAGACGGCCTCTCAACTTCGTTAGTTGAAGTAACTAGATAAAATAATAATGGATCCTTTTAAGTTGAATTTAAATTTAAAAAAAATGTGTTGCAATGCGCCCATCATGCATTATAATTTAAGTTTGAAGCATCACTCGTTTCAAATTCGACAACATAAATATACATATATATTCATATGTATAAGTCAAGTGTATTCGGCGTAGAAAAGAAAAAAGGGGGATAGAATAATACACACGATTACTAGAAAGATACTATTTTATTGTCTCCGTAATTTCCATTAGTAATTATTATTAGTAAAAATTAATGAGTCTGTCAAGTATAGTTAGGGGTAATAAAGAATGGATAATTGAAATAACCATTAAAATTAAATATATTTCTTATACGAGGAGAGGATGGTTGGGGAGTGCAGTAAAAATATACACCAATCAGTTGAAGTAACTTATGTACTCGTGCCAACGTTTCGGCCGGAATTTCTAGATTTCGTCAGGGCAAAGAACAGAACAAGATAAGAAGCAATGAATACAGAAAATATAAACAGAATGACATAAAGTAAATAATTGTACAGAATGAAATTAATAAAATTAAAGTAATAATAGAACTGGAAAAAATATATACATAGTTAATTTAAAAAGTAGGCAAAATAATATAATTAAGGAAATAAAATAAAATTTTGAAGTTATATAATACAAAGAAATATGAATATTTTTAGTAATATGAAAGGTACATATTTCATTTGTTACATATATTTTTAGTCTCGCAATTTTATTTTCTCTTTCCATAATTTTAATTATTAAAAAAACTAAAATATTCAAATTTTATTTCCTACTTTTTAAATGAACTATGTATACATTTTATTTTCCACTTCTATCATCACTTTGATTTTATTAATTCCATTCTGTACAATTATTTACTTTATGTCATTCTGTTTATATTTTCTGTATTCATTGCTTGTTATCTTGTTCTGTTCTTAGCCCTGATGAAGGCTAGAAAGTCTTATTTGTGTTTCATTTTGACCGCACACCCAACCATCATCTTCTCGTATAAGTCATCCACGCTCAACTATCTCTCATGATTAGAAATATATTTCTTATTTTTTAAACTCTTTTCTTAACCAACTTAAAAGTTCTTTATGCTATTTTGTTTATTTTCAGGCTTTAAATGTTAAATTTTATTGTTTTTGAATTTGTTAATGTTAAATTTTTTTTCTTCAAAATATTTTCATTTCAAATCAGTATAGAAATAAACACATATTTTGAAAGTTGTAATATATAAAAAGTCCCCCCCCCCAAAAAAAATCTTATTTATTGTCGTTAGTTCATTGAAAAGACAATAGATGTCATACAAAACACTTTTTCTTTAAAGCGAATAAAATTAAAGATAATAAAAAGCCCAAAAGAAATAAAAATAGAGAAATATTATGCTTGCAGAAAGATGGCTGATAAACTTGAAAACTACTAATGGATTTCTTTATAAAAGCGCTTTAAAGAAAATATTATTCTTTACTCCAACTTTTAATTCCAATTTGAAGTTGGAATATTTTACTTAACTAATAATTGATTTATTTCAGAATATTTTCCTTTTATGTTGAAATAAAAAAAGAAATAAAGATAAGTTGGCCTTTCACTAGTATAGCTGTTATTTCTTTTAAAATTTTTATATCGATGGCTTACTTATGTTTAGTGGAAATGTACATAAAATGTATACACCACTAAAAGATTTAATTCTAAAGATTTTTAGTCAAAACATTGATTGAAAATTTGTAATTTTCCTTAAAGAGAGAACCTCTTATTATTTAAATAGTAAAGTAGGTGGGAATGTTTTCTAAAGTTTAAAATATTTGTGTAGGGTCGGTGAAATTTGCATGGAGTCCATATCGATAGATGAATATAAACTATAAAACAGCTTATTATTGTTATTATGTTAAATTTTATTCATAAATTAATTTTGTGAAATAAGATGATGAAAAATAAATGTCAGTGGAAATAATTGATTTTTAGTTTTAAGAAACAACTACGGAGTTGAGCTGCGTACTCCACTAAACCATCGAATTCCTCCCGAATCCAATCCTAACAGTCCAAAATCCTTCGTAAAATCCTTAATGCTCTATCATCCGTCAGGAACTCAATTTCCAATATGTTGCCGATTTGGCCAGAACCAGATACCAATCCTTCCATAATAAACTTCCCAACCACCCAAACCAACTCGTTTCTAGCCTGGCTTCTCCTCCATTACCTATAATCCTCCTAGGCATCTAAAAAGCCTCTAAATCTTCTCTTCTAGAAATGTTTTTGGAGTTCTATCAATGGGTAGATTCTCCACATGTTTGTATCATGTCATAATATCGCTTACAGCAAATTTACTTGATGTATAAATAAGTATACAGTTGTAAAAACAATAAGTAAATAATTAAAATTGTCAGCCGTTTAAGAATCTCGAACCCACACGCCATATATATATATCAATATTTCATTTTTATATGAACTATTGAACTCATTTCTACATCCATATTGGTAGGCTATCATAAAAACTTGTGAGACCCAGTTGTATTCTACGTCTGGGTTTTCTGCATCTAGCATCTTTAGTCTGTTGAAACATAGTTTTGGGAGTCTCTTTTCTGACATTAATAACAGTTTGGACCAGTATTTGATTATCTTTGTTATTGCTTTTGAACTTAAAGAACTTCTACCTGTCTCGAGTCGAACTATATAGTTTGGGGTATTCTTGGGCCATCCATATAGGTATTTAATAAATACTTCCTTATTACTATTGTCTATGAATATAAAATAGAATGTATTATTATTATTATTATGGCACTACACTGCCT
>NW_027108916.1:78613-78980 GCF_000696795.3 Halyomorpha halys
ATCGATATTTCGTTTTCATATGAACTATTGAACTTATTTCTACATCCATAATTTTATGCTATCATATTGACTTGTGAGACCTAGGTGTATTCTACGTCAGGGTTATCTGCATCTAGCATCGTTAGTCTGTTGAAACATGGTTTTTGTAGCCTCTTTTCTGACATTAATAACAGTTTGGACCAGTGGTTGATTATCTTTATTATTGCTTTTGACTTTTAAGGACTTCTACCTGTCTCGAGTCGAACTATAAAGTTTGGGGTATTCTTGGGCCGTCCATATAGGTATTTAATAAATACTTCCTTATTACTATTGTCTATGAATATAAAATAGAATGTATTATTATTATTATTATGGCACTACACTGCCT
>NW_027108916.1:81290-85268 GCF_000696795.3 Halyomorpha halys
AATCAAGAGCTGATATCTAGAATCTAGATTCAAAATGTCTGTTGACCAGTGCTATCAGTTGTAGGCCGAAATCAATTCTCCTAAAAGCTCCCGCAAGTATTGATATTGAACCAATACAATTCAATCATGACACAAGAACCGAGCTATTTGTCGGAAGGTTGTAATCACATTTGACAATGATGTTATTACAACCGTAATTAGCTGTGGCTGGTATCGAGAGGCAATTATTTAGCTAACTGTGGCATATTGGCTAAACTTAATCGAATGCCAATACAACTTAAACCAATTACAACCTTGAGTTGGTATTTGTGGTCTGGTCTCAATGTAGGGTATTTCATCATAGGGAGCTGGCTTAATATAATATATCTATCAATATTATATTCTAACATGATCAAATGTTTCTTTGTTATCATTTAATTTTTTTATTAAATAAATCAAAACTTGTATCCTTTTTTGTCTCAACACTTTTTATTTCAACAGTCCAACGTTTCGGCCATTTTAGGACATCTTCAATTATAAATTCTTCCTTACATTAAATTTAGAATTTCTTTTGCAGGCTATACCGCCCAAATAATTCATTAATTATAAGTTAAAAACCTATTTTTTATTTAAAATCATAAATATATAATTCTTCTTATTTTAAAAATTATCCACCCAATCACTACCATATACACAAACCATTTATAAATATAACCATATAAATGGATAAATTAAATTCTAAATTTAATGTGAGGAAGAATTTGTAACTGAAGATGTCCTTGATGATGGCTAAAATAGCCGAAACGTTGGACTGTTGAAATAAAAAAATTTGAAACAAAAAAAGGATACAAGTTTTGATTTATTTAATAAATAATTACTCAAGAAATTGAAATAATATAATTAAAATATAATTTTTTTTAATAAGTGGAAGTACAAAAATTTGACATAAAAATCTAGTTTAATTCATTTTTACAATGCAATACATGCCTTGAAACAAGCAGAGGTAATCCCAGTGTCACAAGTTCAGTTCTTGTCCGTTGGTGTCCAAAAATCTATTTTTTTCCATATTCTCAGCTGGAGACCATAAATTTATCTTCTTCAAGTAGTGAGTTTCTACCAAAATGTTTAGTTATTAAAACCGATGAGGGGACTTTTCGTATTTTCATTAACGAAGACACCAGTAGCTGTTATAGATGTAAAAAGGAGGGGAATTTCTCTTCCCACTGTCCTATCCTTGGTTCTGATAACAAACCTGCCAGCCCGCCAGGACAGGTCGAATTTCCGACACTGAATGAAGCCAAATAACGCTATCTCATTCATCGATCAAGTGTCGTGAGTAGTCGATAATTTTCCTTGAAGCAACCAATCAAATTATAAAATCTATAGTTTAGCCTTGAAGCAACCAATAGGTATAGGTATAGGTAAGTGAAAAGATGAGAGGCCAACGTGAATGAAAGTATATATTAAATTGTATACCATTATAAATATTTCTTATTTACATGAACAAATTAATTTTTTTATATCATTAATCAATTTTTTTTAAGGCTTAATTTATTTGTATATTTGGCAGACCCACAGCTGGCAGTGGTCCTAGTAAAGATTTAAATCGAAAAAAAACAAACTACTTTTTGTTTTATTTAAATTTCTCATGATTCTGATATGTTTGTTGATTCTAATACCTCAGTATTGTTCGATTTGACTATGAATGTAAACAACTGACAAAATATATGACATTCCACATCTGTGCTTTTAACCGGCGTTTAAAACATATTATTACACTTTTGTATTAAATACCACATATTTACAAATATATTGTAGGAAGATAGTCCGAGTGGCGGTCAATAAAAGTATCAAAATAGTAGAAGAAAACTAGTTATTGTTAACCAACGTTTCGGCCCTTCGTCAGGGCTACCAGATTGAAACAATGAGAACGACTGAGACTTAGTCGAATAATAATTAACTATTTTTTTTATTTATTTAATATGATTTACAACTGTACAAATAATAAATACAATAAGTAAATACTGGAAGATTATTGATTGACCGTGTGTATAGATGAATGGAATATGGTCCGGGTGCGGTAAAAACAAACTCAAATAGTAGATAATTATACTATTTTATTGAGCCAACGTTTCGCCCCACGTTGCAGGGCTTTGTCAAGGCTAAAAAAGATACAAACACATAGTTACAAAAGGGAAAAAAGAGAAAAAACATAAGTGTAAAAATTAAAGGTTGTAAATAGTAAATGAAAAGGGTAATAGTAACAGATAGATAAGAGAAGAAATATTAAAGAAAATACAAATAAAGAGATGTAAAAAGAAAAAAAAAACACAAATCAAAATGATGAGACAGAATGCATACCTGTTTTGACGGCAGTCAAAAATAAAGTGACCGTTGGTATTGGAAGGAGTGGGGACGGCAGTTAGACCACAATAACGAAAATAATTTGTAAAGTAAACATGGTAGACCAGTATTTAAATTAGGTGAACAATAAATGGAAATATACATAATAGGGGAGAATAAATATTAAAAAAAAAACAGATTGAAAAACAAAGGAAAAGTAAAGTATAAAATAATGGGATACAATGTGTGTAAGTAATTAAGAAACAAAATATACCAAATGAGCGGGGATACAGAAAAGTGTAAAACATAATAGAAAATTAATAATAAAGTAATTAATACAAGTACACTTAAGAAGGTAACACATGAATATAAATTAAAAGATAAGATACATGAATATAAAAATAAAAAAAATATATAGAAATAAATAAATTAAATGAAAAAATAAAAAAATGTGAGAATTTAGAAAAACAAGAATAAAAGATATGACAAGAAAATGGGCTTCTGAAATGCAGAAAAAAGTGAAAAAATTTACAATAAGTAAATACGTTGTATGTTTCATTTACACTTGAAAACCTTGAGAAGGAACCAACCATTAGTACTACCAAGCATTAATTTAAATTAGAAGGTCCGTAATGAGATATGAAACAATTTTTTTCCCTAGTGTTATACTACTAATTATCAAAAAAGGTGATACAAGAATACGTTATTAGAGAGGTTTACTAACATAAAATAACAATTAAAAACTAGGAGTAAATTAATATTACAATATTAAATAAGGTAAAAAAGTTTTTATAAAGTGCCCACTACTATATACAGTACATCTACACTAATACCATTGAAATATATATTATATATAATAGACGTTATAATGATACTTCATACAAATAATTAAAACTCAAGACAAGATAAAATATCTAAACTTAAATGAAAAGATGAAAGGCGATATGACAGCGTCAAACTTCAAGTTCAATTAAAACATGAGGAGATGGGTATAAAGAGATTATTTATAGACGATATATATTTATTTATTTATAGCTAACAAGTCAATATAAAGCGCGGCGATAAAAATAAAGGAGAGAATAAAGGGCTCGGTGCAGCCCTAAATTACCAAAGCCGGACGTCAGAGACCCAAGGCATCGATCCAGCAACCTGTTACCTTACTACGTCCTTCGTCCTTCATCCACCCCTCCCCCCCTACCAGGCCGGATCCTCTCCAGAGATTAAGGATATGTTCTGTGGTTACTCGGAGTATTGGTCTTTTAAAAGGCTCCTCACAATTTAAATATACATGTCTGTTGAAGTTAGATAAACTTAAAACTTTATATATGTATACATAGTTGACCGTAAAAATTGATAATTAAGATGGTCAGGGTTGCGGTTAAAAGTGAAACAAAAATAGTTTACAACTATTTATTTTCCGACGTTTTGCCCCACTTTGCAGGGCTTCATCAGGACTAAAAAGATACAAAACGATACAATGATAAGAATAAAAATACAAAGATAAGATACAATGATAAGAATAAAAATACAAAGATAAGATACAATGATAAGAATAAAAATACAAAGATAAGATACAATGATAAGAATAAAAACAAGCAACAATGGCAAGAGTAAAAATTTCTTTATAAAAATACGTAAAATATAAAGCTAAAAAAG
>NW_027108916.1:92033-93646 GCF_000696795.3 Halyomorpha halys
TAATATGGATATATGATGAGCTCAGTGACCTAGAGAAAGATTATCAGAGACCCAAGAGAGTCACACGGGTGACAGACTGCCCAAAGATATGTAGAGCAGTTCCGAAATAGAGCTCTTCGCCCGAGCCAATGCTAGGCATATCAAACATATAAATATATTTCTCTAAGTTTGATGTTGGGGCCACACCAAACGCTCCCGAAATTTATCTCGTAATATTTTTAGTATTTATTCTTAAACCGAAAAAAAAAAATCAGAATATGATTAATGACATAAGGACGAATCGGTTGGAATAGCTATAATATGTAAAAAAATAAATAAATAATAAGAGCATAAAACATCGATGTTTTTATTTTTAAAAAAGAAGTATATTTGCCATCAATATTCATGACACTAATCTTTAGTTTAATAGTTTAATTGTACTTCATTTTTTTTATTTATTATCAGAAGTGTTTGTAATCTTATGTTTTATGATATGACATATAGTTTTATTTTATTTGTTCCATTCTTATTTTAGATATTCTGTTCATTATTGGTATTCATTTTTAACTTTTAAAATTAATTATTTTATTATATCTTATGACGTTTTATGATTTCATTTTTATTTTGTATTTTACTCTTAGGATTTAAAGCCTAATTCTGACACCTGTTATATTAGTCTATAGGCATTAATCCCAGAATAAATAAAGAATATTTTTATTAATCCAACAAATTTGTAATTCATAACGTCATCTACCCCAGACACTTTAAGATATGGTATTCCCCAGATTGGAGATGAGACCTTTAAAATAATTGTCCAAATAACTTTGAATTATAATTTATCAAATGAATTTACTTGATATTTAAAATAAATACAAATTTATTAATATTTGAAATGTAATAAACATTTTTAAAAAAATGATATATATATATCAAGTTATAAAAACAAAATGTATATTTCTGCACCAGTACAGTGTTTTGTTTAATTATTTAATATTTAACTTGGCACAGTGGTAAAAAATTTACGAACTTTCAAAAATAAAGTATAAAAAAAATAATTAAAGTACATTTATAAACAATTAATTGACAATAAAATTGAGATATAAAAAATAAGCAGTTTAAATAAAAAAATGTTAAATTCATTGGAGAATAGTTATATTATTTTTTGTAAGTTATTAAATGTATTATTTGTCATAAACATAATATTATTATAAAGCTCTAATTCGAGGAATATTATCTAAGCAATAAGTTTTTTTATGTACTTAATGGATGTGTGAAATTTTCAATTACAGAGTACTTAAAAAAAATTGTATTGCTAGAAAAAAATGTTTTTATTCATTCAAGTAATACAAATTAATATGTTTAAAAACTTATTAAAAATACTTCCGTTTTTTTTTTTTACTAAGTATCAACATTTTTTTTAATTAATTTTCTTTTTTATGCATGAATAAGAGAATAATTTTTTTTTTTTTGTTTTGTTTGTTTTTTGTTTCTTTTGATCTTTCTGATTGGTCCTTAAAATAGTTTCGTAGAAAACATTGCTAGTGTAATTTAAGTCCAAAAATTGAATGGAAAAATAAATTAAACCTTGCTTTTTTATTTTTTCATTAGTGCTGTTTTACAAAACTTTTTCACCT
>NW_027108916.1:93696-98909 GCF_000696795.3 Halyomorpha halys
GAAGCCCTGCAAAGTGGGGCGAAACGTCGTAAAATAAATAGTTGTAAACTATTTTTGTTTCACTTTTGACCGCAACCCTGACCATCTTCTTATATATAAAACTTTATAGATCATTGGTACACGCGTACCAGAACGAAACGTAAATTACAATTTTTCAGATAGTTTGGTTGAGGTTTAATTGATAACGTAAAGGTTAGAAAAGTACGTTTTGGCCTATCTCACCACCGAGCTAGTAGGATAGAAGTGTTGGTACAGCAGCTGTATCCCGTGATCTTCTAGCGTTTTTTATTTTTTTTTGTTTCTTTATTGAAATTTACAACTGTATTAAAAAAAATAAATAACTAAATGTGATAAATGTTTCAGAACACATGACAATATTGGGAAGGAACCATTTAATGATGGTACTTCAATAATTGCTTTAAATTAGAACATTCCGTGGCCATCTTCTTTTCAGACGCCTCTGAGGATTATAGGGGACTGTTAAGGATGAGAGATTATGAACTAGGTGGGTAAGGATTTTGGTATAAAAGAAAGTATATCTATTTCAGACCAAAACTGCAACAGATGGGGTGTTAAGGTCCCAATGGATGAGTTTATTTATGATTTAGTAAGAAACACCAAGGATGTTTGTATCATGCCACTATGTCACCTACAGCAAATTTACTTGTTGTATATATTTTTATACAGTTGTAAATAACAATAAATAAATTATTAAAAAATATTTTATTAGCAGTGCAAATAGATAAGGGCGTCTTTCAGGTTATGAAGAAATTTAAGAAAAATAGTATAGGGGAAAAAAGAAGTATAAGAAGATAAAAAATAATACTAATTTAAAATAAAAAATAATATTATTAGCACAAACTTCATTGATCCTCTTTTTTTCTCAGCTTTTTACTTTAAAAAACCTCCGACGTTTCGTTCCTTAGGATATTTTCAAGGATACAACATAATGCTTAATGTTACAACATAATTCTTGGTTGATGTCATAATTCTTTAAAATTGTTTTCTTTTGCAGGATATTTATTTTTATGATACTCTTTCTATTCATTTTCGAGATACAGATAGAAGGGGTTGGTTATCTACAGCGTACCAACCTATTGAAACCATGATGGTGGGAGGGGGGTCAAGTTTTCATTTAATGGGACTTTCTTATCATGTTAATTTTAATTTTTTTTTCATAAGTATAAAGCACCGTTTAAGATTTTTTCTCTCTCTAATAATTTCAATGTTTGTTATTTTTTTTACCTTTGCAATATTATACACAATTTTTGTGGAATATTTTTTTGGATTGAAATTATATGGCTTATGTAAGACATGGGCAATTATCCTGAAAAAAAGACATTTTTAAAGAATTATAACACCAATGGTTAATTTTGTCTCTTTTAAAAAAGCCCAAGGGCGAAACGACGGAGGTTTTTTAAAATAAAAAGTTGAGATAATAAGTATATTAATGAAGTTTGTATCAATAATAATATAAACCACTCTCAACCAATCAATATATTAAATCAGTAATCTAATAAAAAATAATATTGGAAAGGTAAAAAAAACTAAAAAATATAAAAAACATTGAAATTATTAGGAAAAAAAAACTAAATTTAACAAATCTGGATTTTCTCTTTAGGAAGTCTGGTGAGTCAATTCATAAAATTTTTTTTGAGGTTAATAACTTACAATTGAATGAAGTTTGTATTAAATTATCATAATATGGTACAACGTTTCGGGACCACTGTCCCATATTCATGTACTTTAAACCTACAACAGTAATAAAACTATCATAACAACAATCTTCATCCTTATTTATTTCAATTCACACAATTATATTCACCTCATAATTTCATACAGGAAATCATGTCACACTTTACACTGTTCTATCTTTTCTACCATTACTTATTTGTGCATCTTCACTTCTCCTTAGCACAGCCATTACTCTGTGAGTAAATCATAAAACATTTTTTATACATTTAACAGTGCTTTATGAGTATAAAAAAATTAAAATTAATATAATGAGAAAGAAAACTTGATCATCCCACCATGGTTAGAATAGGTTGGTGTCTTGTAGATAACCAAACCCCTCTACCTGTATGTCGAAAATGAATAGAAAGGGAATCATAAAAATAATAAAAAGGAATTTCACGAAAAAAAAGTTCACGGATTTCGGCATTGTGCAGCCTTTTAAATTCTCCTGTTAAATCATCCTTCAAATATTTTAATTGTCCAGAAGAATTAATATATTTAAGAAGGATAATATTTTTGTGAATTATAATATTAAATATCTGGACATAAGTTGCGAACTATGAAATTTCGAAATGGAAACATACCAACTATTTTGCTTTATTTTCTCATTAATTTCTTTATTTTCAAATTCCCGTAGATCCTCGATTCGAAAACATTTCCGCCAGTTTAATAGCATTAAATAACTTTTAATTTTCATAAATCGAATTTCGATAGACAGCATTCTGTTTATTGATTTCTCGTTTTGTATTACAAATATTCCATTTCGACAAATGGAAAAAGATCTCCGAGGTAAGCCGACAAACAAGAAGAAGACCGTAAATCGGATTTGACTGAAACTAGAGCAGTCCCAAAGGCAATTCAGTTTCCAATTACTAAATTAGGCCAGAACCGGGGACTGTTTTCTTTTTTGGAAACTAAACACTAATTCGAGATCTTCTTTCTAAATGGGAGAAAACATTAGCAAATGAGCCAAATAAAAGAAAACTCAACACAAACGGAACTAGACACCGATCGAAGTTTCAGTTAAGTTAAATCTCAGATTGTTTTAAAATTTCTTTTGGTTGAACCTGTTTATGAAATATGTTTATGTTGTTATGATATCGATACAAACTTTACTATTCTCGATATTATCAATACTATATATTTACTTGTGCGACCTATTTTTAGGAAGAGGTAGAATGGATGGCTTCAGACCAAAGCAGACCTGATAATGAAATCTACACGACCTGGACAGCTTTTAGGGGGATCCTCCTTGATGCCTCGAAATTTATCTGTGGCGAGAAGAGCGCCCTGAAGAACTGCCTGGGCCCTGTTTCATAATAAAGTACAAACTAATACTATTAGTCTTGTAGATATAACTTAATACAATTACACTGACTTGTACAACAGTAACTTGTACTTTAGTACTTTTTAATTCCTGTAATATCACTAATAGTCCTCCCTTTTATAAAAAAAAAAAGTATTAGTGTAATTAACATACTTTCGATACTTGTATTATGAACCAATACTATTAGCTTTCATTATGAAACAGGGCCCTGGCGGACAGACTGGAACAGCCTTCGCGATGAAGTTGGATTGCCTAAATTGTATGCCAGTGTACCTTTGACTGTTAGTAGTGCTATGTATCGGTCTTTGGTCAGGGTATCCTTCTGCGAAGCTTTTAGTGTCCCCGGATATGAAAACATCTCTATTAACTTTGTCACATTACCAGAGGCCCCTGAGAAAATTAGATTGGCTAACTTTTACATGTTCTAACAAAAATAGCAAGTTTGACGAGGGATCGGAATCAAATTAAGCAGCTGCAGGCCCTTCCTGGACATGTCAAACTTTTTTACACATTCTCGGCCCTGAGGAGGGGGACGCCCAATCAGAGAGGAGATTTAAAAATAAGGTAACGTCCCAAAAGGGAAGTGGGAGAAAAATACAGAGGAAATCTAGAAGAACAGACGGAGACACTCAACAGGAAGGCTTAGACGGATGGGGACCACAGTCAGGAGGCAGAATTAGAGGATGCACTTCGACTAGACGAAGTCGTGAGATGGGCCACGAGACCTGGACATCCCTATATATATAATCTATATTTTATGGAAACCTTTATCTTTCATTTGAATTGTTTTAATCATAATAACAAATTGTAAATAAATACTTAGTTTCTTTATGTAGTTTATATACTATTATATATCCCAATATACCACTCTTTACTATCCTATATAATTAATAGTAACAGCATTTTATAAATATAAAGGTATTTAATTGGTAAACTGGTAAACACACAAACAGCCTTTGGAAAGGAATCCAATTATAATAATAGTTTTTTAGGACTCAATTTATAATCAATTAATTAACTTATTTTTGGATAATTGCCTTCAGCGATTATCCTGGCATCCCAAGTAAATCTCCATAGATACATAGCAGTAGATCGAAGTGGAATTTTGTAAATCTTGTTCATGAAATTATTTATCAATTCCACTAACGGTTCTATCACACCATTAATATATATCCATAAAACTTCATTCTTTCGATTAAGCGCAAATAACCAAAAATGTTCTAGGCAAACATCTAAAAATAATTTTCATTCTGAGTAATTGAGACATATTTGTTTTATTGGGTTCTAGTATTAATTTTATCGCTGAAAATAGGGAGGCATATTTCTATATTTTATAGCATGTTCTTTTGGAAATGTATATAAGAAAAATTTGCAATGTATATCACTTGGATCGATCTTAATGTATAAATAATAACTTGGCAAGACTATAAGACAGCAAAATCATTGCTTCAATTGCTAAACCCTTATTTCGACCACCAACCTCCGCTTTAGCGGTCGGCTGCCAGAACGGAATCCTAATGACGACAATCAAATATTCCCCAGAGAAAGATTAAAACAAAAACAAAGGAGAAGCAATAAAGTACGGGACCACTTTGATCCTAAAATATCTCCTGTTAAAAAAGAATAATTAAAAAATGTAATAAACCCTTTGAAGAATAAAGTCAGATAAAACCATGAGATTTTCAAGAGATGATGAGAAGAAATTAAAACACTTTTTTTTAATATTCTACAAAATTTCGTAAGTAATTAAGTCAAAATGAGCTTCATTCACATTATTCAAATATTCATCAACAATGACTCTATTTTATTTAAGAAAATTATTCATAATTATTTATTTTAGTAACCTATTGACTTATTAATATACAAATAAATTTCTATGTAATCTGTATGACATTTTTTGTCTAATCACTCTTGAAATAATATCAATTTAGTTATGCATAACTAATATAATAATATAGTTATGTTGTAAATTTAGTTATGTACATTCATAGTAAAGTATATTTCGAAACTTTACTGATAGTTATAGCTACAGTAATAATAATGTACACTGCTATAAGCGAGGTGATTTTTCCCCAATTTATGAGGTCGGGTAGAGATAGATTGATAGAGACAGAGGGAGAGAAGGAGGGAGGAAGGGGGAGGGAGAAGGAGG